>NW_007727898.1:142843-161096 GCF_000696425.1 Galeopterus variegatus
AGATATTTCCTTCAGAGTAAAGACATAACTAATAATTTACTATGCACAAGCACTGCACCAAGCACTTCATCTAATTCTCATCTCACTTCCATAACCTATGAGGAAACAGGTCAGTGAAGTTTAAGTAACTTCCAAGATCACACGACTACTAAATGCTAGAGCCCAGCTTTCACCCAGGCAGACGGAATACAAAACTCTGTGCACTTAACCATTGATCTATTCCACAGCAGAGAAGACTTGGAAAACTATAAGTAGTTTGGTTTGACTAAAATACAGTGTATTAGTCTATTTTCAGTTGCTTAAAACAGAATACCTGAAACTTGGTAATTTATAACGAATTACAATATATGTCTCATAGTTCTGGAGGCTAGAAAGTCCACAGTCCAGGGGGTGCCTCTGGTGAGGGCTTTTTTCTGTTTGGGCACTCTTTACAGGGTCCCATGGTGAAGCAAGCGATCACATGATGAGCATCATAAGAGCTCTTTAACATGCTCACTTGCTCTCCTTATAAAGCAAAGGGTGCAACTCCTGTGACAACCCACTAACTGATTAATCCACTACTCCACAGATGGATTCATCCATTCACAAGGGCACAGTCATCATGATCCAGTCACCTCCTAAAGGCCCCACCATTTAACACTGCCAGGTCTAATTTCCCACCCTCTTAACACTATTACAATGGAGATCAAGCTTCCACCACATGAACTTCTGGGGGATACTTTTAACCTATAGCATACAGGTCTTGTGGGAGAAAGGAAATAGGACTAGAGAGGTATGTGGGAACTAAATCAGCAAAAGTCTTGTATGTCATGCTAAGAAGTGCTAAATCTATCCTGAAAGCAATGCATAGGAGGAATGTATGGGAGGATCTTAAGAATGGAGTCAAAGGGAAGATCAGTAGACACTTAATAGCAGCAACCTATATATCAAGCAGTACCCTAAGAACTTACACTCCATTTAATCCTGAAAAGAATCCATGGAGGGAGACACAATTATTATCTCCAGTTGTAAAAGTGAGGCACAGGGATGTTAAGTGACTAGTCTAACATAGCACAGCTAGCTAAGTCGAAGAGCCAGGCTTCCAACCAAGCAGTCTAGTTCCAGAAGCCATGACCTTCACCACTCTGTCATCCTGCCTGCAGGAGGCCGTGAAGTATTNTAAAGGCCCCACAATTTAACACTGCCAGGTCTAATTTCCCACCCTCTTAACACTATTACAATGGAGATCAAGCTTCCACCACATGAACTTCTGGGGGATACTTTTAACCTATAGCATACAGGTCTTGTGGGAGAAAGGAAATAGGACTAGAGAGGTATGTGGGAACTAAATCAGCAAAAGTCTTGTATGTCATGCTAAGAAGTGCTAAATCTATCCTGAAAGCAATGCATAGGAGGAATGTATGGGAGGATCTTAAGAATGGAGTCAAAGGGAAGATCAGTAGACACTTAATAGCAGCAACCTATATATCAAGCAGTACCCTAAGAACTTACACTCCATTTAATCCTGAAAAGAATCCATGGAGGGAGACACAATTATTATCTCCAGTTGTAAAAGTGAGGCACAGGGATGTTAAGTGACTAGTCTAACATAGCACAGCTAGCTAAGTCGAAGAGCCAGGCTTCCAACCAAGCAGTCTAGTTCCAGAAGCCATGACCTTCACCACTCTGTCATCCTGCCTGCAGGAGGCCGTGAAGTATTATTCTGGCTCTGGATGTGTGCTGGATGGAGAGCAGCCAGCATGGAAAAGACAGAGGCAATATGTCTACTATGAAGTCAGTGTTATTTCCTCCATCTTCCTTAGGCAAGAAAGTAAACCCAGAGAAGTTGAGACCTGTCTACTATGAAGTCAGTGTTATTTCCTCCATCTTCCTTAGGCAAGAAAGTAAACCCAGAGAAGTTGAGACCTAGCTCTAGATTATGTAATATGTGCCAGAATTGGGCTTTGATTCCAAGAGTGTCAGAATCAAAAGCCCTTGTATTTACAGTGTTTGGGACGATGTCTTGCTAATTCAATTTCTATAAAATTATTCCAAATTCCAAATTCTCTGGGTCTGCTATAATGATGTTTTCTTCTCTGTAAATTCAGTACTCAAGTTTGATCCCCCTAAGTGATGTGCTTAAGCGTGTCATAAAATTATCCACAAATTGCCGTGTTTCCCTATCCTCAAGAATGCATAGGCTCTCCTCTGGCTAATGGCTGTAACGAGAGACTGCAGAGCATGTCACTATTTAAAGTTGATAAGCATCATCACGGTGAGCAGATCATTACAAAAAGCATTATGTCTCTCTCTTATGAATTGTTTTTAGTATAAAATTGATCTTGAAATGCAACAGAAGTAAATGCTATAGATGTGTTTTCTTTTTCCTTCTACTCTCTCTTAGGATAATTTGAGCTTCGATAAATGCTACTCATTTCTATTCAATATCTGGCTTTATGTTGAAATTCCATCCTGAGACAGGAAATGTTATACTGTAGGAGAAATTAGATATTCTCAACCTCTGGTATATGGATTCCAGCCATCTGTCTGCTTAATGAATGCTACAATATTGCATTCCACTGAAAGTCAGACCTAGGCTGCTCAACATAACAAAGAAAATCATGGAAAGCATCATTTTCTATTTAAAGGGTGCCCTGCTTCCTCTCCAGAGATTCCCTCTGCTGAGAGATGTAAATTACAGTGTGCGTGATATTATTTTACTATTAATTTGTACCTACCCTGAAGGTTTTAGAGTTTCTGTGGTAGCCACTCGACACAGGTGGCTATTGAGTACTTGAAATGTGGATAGTCTGAATTGAGATGTGTCAAACCTATTTCTTATTGTTGTTAAAGCAGCTTCCAGAAAATTTTTAATATCATATGTGGTTCATGTTATGCTTCAACTCAACAGTGTTGTTCTAGACTCCTTACTTTTACAGAGCATGCACCTGTTTATGTGCATATGTGTGTTTCGTTAAACATAAAGCAAGTCCTCTTTCAAGAAATTCATTACGCTTTGTTTTCTTCTACAAACATAGTCTTCAAAGAGGTAATATAGGACACCAAGGTTTAATTTCCTTATCTGCAAAACAAAAAGCATTCTGTCTATATGCCAAAGATCACTTCCTAGCTTTAAGCAGTCTAGGAGACTGATTCCAAACCATTTTTCCCCTGTTATCTTGTTACGTCTACAAAGATGGCCTACATTTTAGAGAGATGTGAAGAATTCCATACATCCACTTATTTAAGCAAAATATTCATTTTATAAAATTTTAATATTCTACATAGAAGAAACTATGTCTGAAATTAGTTCATTATTCCTAACAAAAACCTAACACTATAGTTAAAATAGATCTGAATAAATACTTGAATTTTTGCCTTATCCCTGCCCAGTAGCTCTCTAAATATTTCCCATTAAAAAACGGTGCCATTCCAAACTAAGTAGGGTAATACAAGAACACGAAGCAAGAGAATCAACACATAACCTCTGTGTTACAAGTTTAAAAAGGGCAAAATCACCATTTTTGGGAGAAATGATCACTAACCACAGGAAGGGAACTGTCATATTAACAAGTGGAAATCAGTTATGTAACCCAGAGAATTACGAGAGGTCCAGGGCTCAGGTGGAATGTTACTCACTGTGTCACTAGCTGTTCTCTTCAAGAGGTATTTAATGATTCTGAGTTCTTTGTACTACTTTCGAGTGACCCATAAAGCAGTTTTTCAATTTTCCTTAAAGCTTTCAGGATCAGAAGCTTATATAAAAAGTGAGCTGTCTTTAATTTGATTGAAGGCAGATAGAAGTGGTGATGACATGGTTGGGAGAAATGAATTCACTCAACTAGAGAAGTGTTTAAATAATGGATACTTTCAGTCTTCCTTACTTGTAGGCCTACAAATGATCTTCACCGTGCTTCAGACTGAATCTACTTCAGAAGTACACACAAAGGTTTGTTTCCTACAAATAATAATGCATGGATACTTTCAGTCTTCCTTACTTGTAGGCCTACAAATGATCTTCACCATGCTTCAGACTGAATCTACTTCAGAAGTACACACAAAGGTTTGTTTCCTACAAATAATAATGAAGCTACTTTTATCCACGTAGAATTTTATTTACCATAACAGTGGAGCAGACACTGCCAGTGCTCACCCATAGCTGTGCTCTACCCCACTTTCTGGGCACACAGATATTCTGCTCTAATGTTAGGTGTGGTCACAGACTGAGTTCTGGACAATTCCATGTGAGCCAAAGTGATAGGTTCCACTTTCAGGTCTGGCCCATAAAGACCTCCCATGCATGACCTTTTTCTCCTTCCCCATCTGCTGATGGAGTGATGGGGATTCTGAAAACCAAGAGGAGGTCAGAGCCACAAAACAAAAGTAACTGAATTCCCTTATTAATTTTACAGTTTTGGGTCTTATACCTAGGTCTTTAATCCATTTTGAGTCGATTTTAGTGTATGGTGAGAGATGCAGATCTACTTTCATTCTTCTGCATATGGATATCCAGTTTTCCCAGCACCACTTGTTGAAGAGGCAGTCCTTTCCCCAATGTAAATTTTTGTTGCCTTTGTCTAATATCAGATGGCTATAAGCCTGAGGAGTGAGTTCTGGGTTCTCTATTCTACTCCACTGGTCTGAATGTCTATTTTTATACCAGTACCATATTGTTTTGGTTACAACAGCTTTGTAGTATAATTTGAAGTCAGGCAGAGTTATGCCTCTGGCTTTTTATTTATTTATTTATCTATTTATTTATTTTTTTGCTCAGGATTGCTTTGGCTATTCTGGGTCTTTTGTTTTTCCATATGAAAGGTACACTATGGAATACTACTCTGCCATAAAAAAGAATGAAATACTCCCATTTGCAACAACATGGATGAACCTGGAGAAACTTACATTGAGTGAAACAAGCAAAGAACAGAGGGATAAATTCCACATGTGCTCACTCATACGTGGGAGCTAAGAGAGAAAGGAAAGCAGAAAAGAAAGACCACAGTAGTGCCGTGATTGAACAGAGGGAGGGAACATTCCTAGGGCTACAAATTGGAGTGGAGGGGAAAGGGGAAGGAGGGGGGAGGTTGGGGGATAATTGAAAGGGGACAAAGAGCACAAAAGTAATTTCTGGTAATGGGTATGCCCCCAGTATGAATCTAGCCCTCACATCATGGGCAGGAGAGGAGACAATCAGCTTTGCATGTCATGAATATTCATAATAAATAAATAAATAAGTAACTGAATTCATGAATTACTGTGCTGAGCACAACCTCACTTACCATCAATTCTTAATGCGTAATAAATAATAACTTGTGTTGGACCCACTGAAATTTTGGAGCTGATCTGTTACAGCAGCTGCCATCATTTTCTTGCCTTCTGGCAGCAGCTTTGCATGTGTTCATCATTCTACTCTAACTGTTTTCTCATTGAGGAGCTGAGGGCAAGAGGAAATTAGAGAATGCCATCATGTCTATGAACAGAAGGTCATTTGACCAGTTCATTTCCACAGGACAAGGTATAACCCACATGTCCCGGCAAGTAAACATTTAGCTATATGTGAGAAGATTAGGTGAAATCAATAGAAACACACTGAATTTAGTGGGGTGGAGTCAGAAGATGGATGTATTAGTCCTCCTTTAGGACTAAGCTTTGAGCAATAGTCAACAGAGCTGAGAGAACTCTTCCATGAGCATGTCAAACTTTAGTTCAGAAAGTAAACAGAATGGCATGCACAGGGCTTAAATGTAAAAAACACATAATTGTGTTTGGAATAAGATGAGGCAGAAATGAAAGCAGACAAGTGCAGACCACAACACAGTCTACTGGTCAGTCCTGGTTAAGCATTCCACAAGCATCTTACTGAGGAAGGTCTGCAGTTAGAACTATCTCCAAATTATTTTGACACTTGCACATTATTCATAAATATTTTTCAACTTATCCTTTGTTGCCTTAATAAAGACCTGAATCAATAGAAGCCTCTAAGATAATATTAAAAAGTATCTGGGCCAGGCAGACCCAGCAAGAGCACTTGGCCTAGGCCTAGGCTAGTTCTCATAGCACGATAGCCATTAATTAAAAGGTAACAGATCTATGTAAGCTAACCTTGTCTTAAAATATGGCACCCAACCATAGCACTATAGTTCTTATGTTCTACTTGAGGTAGACACTCTCTACATATAACCTGAGCTGATAAGGTCATGTCAAGTACAGCTGGCCATCACTGTATAGTAGTACCAGTTGTTAAATACTTTGAATATTTTGCTAATAACTGCTACCCAAAACAGATCATAACCCAGCAGATAGCCTACAGATTAAAGTAACATCTTTCAATAACGTTGCCCAAAGAAAGTCTAACGGTCCACTGAGAATTGTTACTTAGGAAAGAAATACAGTCTTATCCTGGATGCTCAACAGAAAGTCAATGTTCAGTAGCCTGTTTTAAAATAAATTGACTGATATATATTTATATGGTTCTGCTAAATTCATAAGTCATTTCAGATGTGACAATTATGGATAACAAACATATATGTAACTCACCAAAGTGCAACCTCAAAATGCACTAAAAAGAATCAGCACTTGTCTAAGTGTCAGATTTCCACTCCGCCTGAGATTGAAGCTGGTTTAACATGTTTCCCTTAAGCCCTTGGGGATGTAGTTACTGTCTACTGGACTGCAAACTTTAAAAGGTAAGCACTGACTTTGGTAAGTGATGGAAAGTGCTTTAAGTGCTTCCAAGAGACTCTTTTTTGCCCACTAGAAATGCATTTGAAAGAAAAAAATATTAAAGGCCAGAACAAGACTACATCAAGGTTTACCTTTTTAAACCAAGAGAATACAACCAATATATTGTATCTTGTGCCACATGAGTCCCCTTCCCTTGCCCCAATCTTGTTAATGCACTATTGCTGGTTTCAAGAGTGCAAACAGCTTCCAAGTCTGCCTGCAGTTCTTTATCAAGTTGATGAACATAAATGTCTCTTGATAACTTAAGCTAGAAAATCAGTTTCATTTTCTAGTATCAGGCATACTTTTTAAAGGAAGCCTGTTGAAGTTTTAAGCATAATAACCTTCCCTGGGCCTAGGGACTTTTTATTCTTTTAAAATAAAATCAGTACTATAAAGAGTCGCCTCCTTTAGGATTATAACAAACACATCCACATCTAAATTTAGTACTGGTGCCAGTGCTTGTTGGTAAGCATTTGTACGATAGGGAGTTTGCAGAAGAATTTGAACTTATTTTAATACTTCTTAATGGTATTGTTAATGCTCATGTTAACATTACTACTAATCTGCTTTTACCAACAATAATAATAGTGCATCTAAAATAGGTGAGCATTTCTGGAAGTGTATTTATCATAAAATAAATTCAGTTACTTGCCCAAGGTTACGTTGCTAGTAAACAGAAGCACGAGAATTTGAATCTAACGTGTGCACCTCCAAAGCCCATGCACTTAATGGCTATGGTGGAATTCTCTTATATCAGTATCATCTCCTGCAATATTGCCTTCACTTTTCCATCTCAATTAAAAGTTGAGTCTTCTGCCACCCATGTAGGCAGAGGCTGTATTTTCTTTTACATTTTTTGAACCTTGAGAAAAGAAGGGGAGTGAACATTTTTGGCTCCTTGTTTTTGTTTTTATATTAGTTTCCTTTCCTCCAATAAAACCCTTTGCTCCTTTGAAGCTCATTCTGCCACTTCCTCCAACCTGTCCCTCTCCCCTGCATCCTCTCATTTGTTCTGTCACTCCCCTCAGTGATTCAACAATAGCCTCCCCACTCTTCAATATATGACTGTATTTTATAATTTATTGAGAAAATAGAAGTTATCGTATTATAACATCTCATCTTCCTACCATCAAATGCAGTCTCCAAAATTCTACCTTTAACTTTTTCTAGTGCAATATTGCAATGCAGAGATGATCATGGTTCAAACGAAGGCAGAGCTGTGGAAGTGGTAAGAAATAGTTGTATTTGGGATATATTGTGAAGGGAGAGATGAAAGACTCATTGATGGATTGATATAAAATATGAAAGAGTGAAATCAAGGGAAACACTCGAATTTTTTATCTGAGCAACCTGGTGAGTGGTGATCACTTTGCCTAAGATGGGACAAATGTGCAAAAAGGGCAGCCTACCTTGTGGAAGAGGAATCAAGGGTTCTGCTTTGGTTGTGCTAGGTTTGAGATACCTGTTACGGATCCAAGTAGATATTTTAAGTAGATGATTATTTACATGGTCTGGAGAAATCAGAAAAGAGGTTGGGCTGAAAACACAAATGTAGTAGCCATTAGCATAAATGAGGGTACTTCAAAAAGTTGGTGAAAAAATAGAATTAAAAGATAATACAAACCTCTCCATGAACCTTTTGAAGAACCCCTTGTAGATGATGTTTAAAGCCATTATGTCTAGACATGATTGCCAGGAAAAGAAAAGGAGGGAGGAAATGTTGAGCCACTACTACATTTAGTTGACCAGAGGAACAGAAGAATCATGAAAGAATAAGAGGAGTTGCCTGAGACAGGAGAAATCCCAGGGAGTGTGAGGACCTCTGAAGCAAAATGTTTTAAGAATAAAGGAAGAATCGATTATTTCAAATGCTGGTGCTGAGTTACATTCAGACTAAATTCTGACCATTGGAATACCTTTGTCTTTTCTCAGTTGGATAACCAGAGCCTAGCATAGTACCTGGTTTTAGTGTAGGGGCACAATAAATATTTCTCAAATAATTTCAATGCCGATTGCCTTATTTGTAAACTGATTCCAGTAGGCAAAATTAAAAAAAAAAAAATCAAATTAGATTATGGGTGGGCATTCTAAAAAGAAAAAAAGTTTGGATTATAAAACTAAACAGAGTGAGGTAAGGGTGAGAAAAAGATCATTCAGTTTGGTAGAAAGGGAGTATTTGGAAATAATTCTAGAAGCATGTTTTAGGATCTTTAGCAAAGAGCCTTGGATATCTTGGAATGCTGATCATCTCAAAGGGACTGAAGAAAATTGAGGGCCCAAGGTATTCTACAAAACTAAAGTAACAGGGAGAGTTACAGAAAATTTATACTTGTTTCTTTCTCCCTTGGCAACATTATTTCAGATCCTATAGTCTCAAGGTACGTACAGCTGCCCAATTTGAATGTTCTGGAGAACACTTCCCATTCATGGAGGGTCCTATTTCTTTCTTTCCTTGGGACTGATTCCAGATTTCCATAGACAAGAAATATGCTGAGTTCTGCATCATAAGAGATCTCAGGAAGAACAAAGTAGAGGCATGGGATAATTGGCCAATATGTCACTAAAAAGCAGCCCATAGACTTTTCACAAATTTGGATGATGTGAACTGCCAATCTGCAGACCATAAGTCACATAGTAAAACTTTGTTTAAACTACCCTTTCTACAAAAGGCTAACTATGGGCAAAAGCATATTTCTCGCAAGGAGCTGGTGGGCCTTCTTTTATTGAATAATGTGTGTTTAGTTACTTGTTATATTTTCTTTGTAGCTTTGACTATCCAGCAGGTTGAGTACTTCCCAGCTCAAACATAGACGGTATCAGGATTGCTGAATAAGTGAATGAGTCTAAAAGGAGCAAAATAAAGCAGATTTTGAAGTATATACTATGCAAAAAGGAAGCCACGCTTGGGCTGCTTATTGCCTCTTGATTATGCCAAAGGTTTTGATCATTTCTGGTATAACTATATTCAGTATCTTCAGAACATTCAGTATCTGTAGGAATTAAACATAAAACAGAATAAATGGATTTTCTATGTGCAGCAGACAACATCTTTAAACTTAAGTAGCTAGTCCATTGATGATTTTCCAAAACATTAAAAGAGACATTACATAAGAGTTTACTATTTTAATTTTTCTTTGATTTTCAGAATGATGGTCTACATTCAGTAGTAATTAATATATCAAACTTACAAGAGCAGAGTTTAGTTGTCAGATGAACCAATCAATTCTCATTTTTGCATCTCTGTATATTTACCAAGCACCCATGATGAACAAAGTCTTATGAAAGTGGCAAAGGCTGATACGTATGTAAACCGCTAAGTTTAACAAGACATAGTACATTGAACACTACAAGCAGAATTGAGAGGAGAAACAATTTATTCTGACATAGACGATCAAGAAAAAATGGGATTAGAGCTGGACTGTGAAGGATGAATAAGATTTCAATTGGAAGAAGAGGAGGATGGATAAAAGCATGCTAAGTTTAACAAGACATAGTACATTGAACACTACAAGCAGAATTGAGAGGAGAAACAATTTATTCTGACATAGACGATCAAGAAAAAATGGGATTTGAGCTGGACTGTGAAGGATGAATAAGATTTCAATTGGAAGAAGAGGAGGATGGATAAAAGCACTCCAGTACAATAAATGATCCCAAGGAGAGAGAAGGGGCATTAAATCATCTGGTCTGGCTTGTTGGGAGAATGGTTAGCTAACTCTCAAGTGTGACTGGAAGGTAATGGGGATAGATGATATAATAATATCAGTGGCCCAAAATATCCAGATGAGGCCAGATGTCTCAGGGCCTTCAGAGCCTTGCTAAAGAGTTTAGACTTTATTCAATAGAAAATCACTTCTTAGGAGGAAAGTTGAATGTTTTGCCCATCATTCTGTAGCCCACTTCTCAGGTCTATACATATTTAAGCATGGCATTATGGTTCTGCATACTCTCGACAAACTAATTCTTACCACTGTATGTTAAAATTCGTATCCCTATGTTAAGAGCACTTTGTGATAACTGATTGAACTTAACCAAAAGGGAGCACTTTTTGATAACCGTTATCATCCACACTCACATCAGTCTTTATGTTTATGATTTATGGTCAAATCATCTAATAGTCCTAAAAAAATTTTTAAAGTCGCATTTCTTACAGTAATCCAACCTGGTTCAATTATTTTTAAAGCAATTTATTTATTTATTTACTGAAATATATTGATTGTACATATCTATGGAGTACAGAGTTATATTTCAATGCATGTATACAATGTGTAATGATCAAATCAGGGTAATCAGCATATTCATCAGTACAGAAAATTTATCATTTCTTCATGATGAGAACATTTTGTGCTTTTCACTTCAAGCCATTTAAGCACAAAAAATAAATTATTGTTAATTACAGATGCCTGAAGAGAATCTTAAACACTACCAAACAGACATTCTCTTGCATCAGCATTTACAGGTGGAAAATTTTAAGTGCTCTATCGCTACAAGCGTAGTCCACATTTGCTGCAAAGATTCTTCACATTGACCAAGTCTGATTTTGAGCCATCTCTAACTACCTGCTTTCTGACTTTATAAATCAATCAGATGTGGAGTATAGTTTCAAATTCTTTCTTCAGCTGTTATGAAATGGCTCTATAACCAGAGGCACGCTCTTAGAAATATACTCACAATCCTTATCTACTTATCAGTATGAATGTTTTTGCAAGTGGACCAGGCTCAAATTGGGTCAAATCATTCTATAATGTCAGTCAATCTTGCCCCACATCATTCTCTCCAACATTTTGTCTATACAGCTAAAGGCAGAATTTTAGATTGGTACATTCCTGAATTCTTCCTCATTACATTAACCACATTTCAAAACTATGTCTAGAGTGCTATAAGTACTTTTGCCAAAGGCTTTTCCTTTCCCTTGCTATTTGCTTCAATATCCCCAAATTTCATTTTCTTGGAGTCACAGCCCAGTAGTTTATCAATTTTATTATCTTCTTATACAACTTACCTGTCTATTCTACCTTTCCCTTCCTTTCATATTGCCTGTGAGCCTCTGAAAACATCTTTCAATTTGTGAGATGTCTATTTTACCTATTTAATTCAGGACTTTGCTTCCATCTTTAGCATGAGCTGTCACATTAATCTTTCCGTTTTTTAATTAATCTATATCAAACCTTCTCTGGTCTTCTGTTTCTGGCTTTCTGGGTTTTCCTTGTTCATAGTTTATCCAGTATCCCATCAAACAGAAGTTTCTAGGTAGCAGCTCTTCTGCACATGCACTCAACACAAACATGCTCAGAGTAAATACTACAGGATTCTGAGGTGCCTTAGAATAAAACTTCACCTATGTCCCTGAAAGTTTTACAGTGAACTGAATTTTATTGTAATGATTTTCTTTAAAAGCCAGTCTACCCATAACCAGTTGACATTGAAATCAGCTTGCATATCTACCTTAAGGAATAGTGGTTTCCTCAGGCTGGGGATAAGACTTGGATGTCCTGTGGACTCCTATGCCCCAGGCAGATGTTTGCTTTTTTATAAAATCTTCCAGGTACACTAGTGCATGCTCTATTTGTAAGGAAGAAGGAATTTTCACTTGTTTACTCATCAGGAAAGTTCTGAGTATTATCCTCAGCTCTGTGCTAAATGTTGGTTACAGAGATACATAAGGCCTTCAGGAAGCAGACAGGTAAACAAACAACTGTAGCATGGGACAATAAGGGCTTTGGTAGTGTTTGGAGGGTATCCTGGGAGCACAGAGAAGAGGTGCTCACCCAGCCTGAGACATCAGGCTTCTCAGACTTGCAAGGCAAGGAGAAAGGAATCCACATTCTCATAAACTATAATGTCATTAAAGTGTCACCCTGCATGGTTGGAAAATAAATGGGAGATTAACTAATCCACTTCTCTAGACAAGAGAAGGACATTGAGGGGACACCAGGAGTATGACACCACCCACTATTTCCTGAAATGCTGAAAGATTTTGAGCAAGTGCCTTGCACTAGCTTTCAAGTATTCTCCAGAATGACTACACCAATGGTGGAGGTAGTCACATCAGATGAACAGTGAGGTGACCAGCCAGTAAAACCCCCAGCCATTGCCTTTGCTTTAATTTCTCACTTAAATAATTCTGAATTTAAAAAAAAAAATTAAGGCTCACTGCATATATTTCATTCAAGAGTAAAGGTGAGACTACAGATAAAACATTTTGCCACTTCTTAATAGAAGTTGTCAGTGGGATGGAGGGTGGAAGACAGACAGGGGAGAAGGTGCCTCTTTTCTATTTATCTGATTCCTCTAAAAGCCATTTCCCCATCTCTCATCCTTCCCATACTGTTGGTGAGTGGAGACAGGAATTGGACCTGCTAGACATGGGCAGCCCAGCTCTTTTCTCTCTTATGCACTAGGGATCAACACGCCCACAGGAAACATCCATTCTGTGCTGTTCCAACTGCCCAAAGGTGTAAGAGAGAGCCCACATGGAGATGCTCCACAGGTGGCCCTGGTCCACCTGTAATTAATTGGCTGCATAAGCCTGTCTAATTTACGGTTCAATATTATGAAAACTATTGTGGTCACAGACATATGTTATGTTCTCTGGTATAGTCTTTGTAAGTTTTCATTTTGGCATTTTAGTTTCCAGGTGTCTGATTTCTTTATCTGCCTCTCGGTTGGCTCTGAACACATTTGGGAAAAACAAGAATACCATTTTTAGGCTCTCCTCAAACCACAAGAGTTCTCATAATATATTAATAAATTGGCATGTTCCATAATACATCTGTTATCTTTGAGTTTGTTTAGTGTGAATCAGTCCCTAAGAGATTGATCATCTCACGTACCCTGATGTAAAGCTATCAGAAATAGCTACACCATTTGTATTGTTAGAGATAGGGCTCAGACCTTTCAAACCCATTGTACAGAATGGGTCCCCAGACCCCTCAAATGCAGGTTCTGATGTAAAGCTATCAGAAATAGCTACACCATTTGTATTGTCAGAGCTAGGGCTCAGACCTTTCAAACCCATTGTACAGAATGGGTCCCCAGACCCCTCAAATGCAGGTTCATGCTAGGTAATTGGGAAAGATCCCAGGAGCTGTTGGTAGATGACAGGAGCTCAGTCCTCAGCAATGGCAGCAGCAGCTTACAGGTCCAGCAGCTTACAGATCCAGCGGTGGTGGCAGCCTCACGGAGGGTCCCGGAGACCCTGGCAGCAACAGCTTCCTGCAGCAGTAGCGGCCTCCCCATGGCCTCCCTGGGGGCATCCCGGGGCTGGGGGGCACCGCGGATTAGAGCCACTCATCCTTTATACTTAAGTCCATAATGCACATGCGCAATTACATTAGACAATAACCAAGGAACACCTGAGCGCACATGTACATTTACATCAAATTCTCGGCAAGATTCTGAAAATCTGAGGGGCCCTGACCATTTTCCTATATTTTCCCAACACCTGATAGGACCAGGTTTCTGAGGCTGCAGTACAAAGGAACTGACCCTCAACCACATGGACAAACAGAATTCCAGCCTGCAATGAAAGAGATGTATGAAGCCAACCGACAGACACAGAAAGGAGATTAAAGGAGAAAATACTTTCAGCACTCCAGTTTCTTGAGCAATCGTTTCCTAAGTCCCAGCCACTTGTTTACCCTTAGGTTCTATGACATGCCTGGAAAGCCTGATTATAAAACTCTTGCTTTGACTAATTCTAGTAGACAGTAGATACATCCAACTTCACAACATGCAACGAGGGCAGTCACACAGGGCCCCTTACTCAGAAGGGCCCTACATGTGGGGCTTAATTCTGTATGATCACCATCTGAAAGTTCTTAATAATTTCATGATTTAACTTGTGTTTTGTTAGTGAAGTCCAGTGGGACAATGGAGCATGTGCTGGGAGTTTAGAGCCTTAGCTCATGTGTGGTCCCACCTCCTGACACCTCCCCACCTCTCTAGGATGGGCTCTCAGCTGTCTACTCTTCTGGCCCCTGGAGTTCCTCCCTGACTCTCCATCCCCACCCAGATGCCATTGCTCCAGCAGAGTCCCATGCACAGACATGGGAGAGTCTGGTTTGGGCATGCATTCTCTTGTGTTTCCAGACAGAGTGTGGAGGTGCCATCTGTGCACCAAGCAGGCAGCACTGCAGTGCATTCCACAGTGGTCCAGGGAACTGGTTCAGAGACTGCAATACCTCTGGTGGTCCCCATCTGCTGTGGATTAGAGGTGAGGGCTCACAAGAAAGGGAGAGACCTGACTCAACTTCCCTGCTCCAGGACAGATCACAGCACATTTGTCAAGGTGGCAGGGAACTGAGAGTTGGTGGGCCATGTGCCTTTGCCAAGATGTGGGGTGGGCCTGAAGCTCCTCTGAGAGTCAGCATTCACCCAAAAGAATCCCAATGCCCAAGGGATTGGCATTAAGTAGCAAATACAAAACACTTTAACAGAGAAGAAAGAGACCACAGAGAAAAGGTAAAAGCTTTATATTTTAGTAGCTTTAAACAGCAGATTTTTCCTGCTTTTTGAACAAGGAGTCTACACATCCATGTTTCTTTGGGGTCTGTAAATTATGAAGGCAGTTCTGCCAATAGAGTTCTACTACTTGAAACCAAAGGAATCCTAACTATTGCATATGCCTTTCACATAGCTCTATATTTTGAGTAATTATCTCTAAGCCTCTTTCACATGAGATAATACCATTTTGTAAATTGTTCTATTGGATCGGAAGCATTTTTTCAAATCTTTCGCCAGTGCTAAATGGCGAAATCCCAAGGGGCCTTGTCTTACTTGCCTTTTGCTCTTTTGGTGCCCAGAACTATGTTCCAGACACACAATTCACACTCACAGTATGCTTATAAAATACATGTCAATATTATTAGTAATTAAGACAAGAATGCTTCCAAGGATCAAGGATTGCCACATCTTATCTGAAGCTAATGACAGATAAGAGAGAAGGCTTAGTTTATCAGCTACATATTGACACCTGCCTAATTAAAGCCTGTTCCCTTCCAGCATTAATGCAGGACTGGGAAAGAAGATAAACATTCTTTTGCAGATAAGCCTAACCTTCATGTCAGGTTATGCAAATCTGATTTGAAACTGTTTGCAAGCACTTTGTCCATTTAACCTCAAATGCCAGAATATTTAGCAATACATGTTGCATAGTTTCAAAAGTAATTTTGTCTATCATATATATGAAAAAACATGTTTTAAAGATTATAGGTTGTCATTGTACTCTTTCTTCTCTTTCTGTTTTCTTTTCAATTTCCAGTTACAATACAGAGAGACAGAGAGAAATGATGAGCGGACAGAGAGGAAGAGGAAGGGAATGGGGGAGGAAAAGGGAAGGGAAGAAGAGGGGAGAGGAGGGAAGGAGAGGGAGAGAAGAAACTAAAAGCAGCTCCACTAACTGGGTTAAATCAGATTCAACTATGTCTTATATGAGATCTACCCGTGGAATAGAATAACGCTGTCAACCTCCCAGGGTTATGGTGGGAACTACATGAGATACCATATGCGACACACCTAGCAGTTAAATCAGATTCAACTATGTCTTATATGAGATCTACCCGTGGAATAGAATAATGCTGTCAACCTCCCAGGGTTATGGTGGGAACTACATGAGATACCATATGCGACACACCTAGCAAAGTGTCTTGCACATACTTGGTGACAGTTGTTGAAGCTGATGGGTATTTTCTATCCATGTAAGGAAAAACTCCTTACATGGGCACCAGGAAAACCCATCTGAGAGAATTCACACCAATTAGCATTGTTTTAGAAACGGCTGCCTTGTGTTATGCTTGTTAATAGGAGGGTTAACAATGTTTATTTCTATTCAGATTTAGCGAAGTCTATGAACAACACCCTGTCTAGAAAAGCTTTTATACATTTAATATTAGAAGAATAATTAGTTCAAGTTGTCTGGTTATCCTTGTTCAACTCCCACTATAAATGTTTCATTTACAGGTGGTAAAGTTAACTATGAAATGTATGCCCTGAAACTGAGACAAAAAATTGGGGTACTTCAGGCAGAAGGCTAGGGTTCAGGCTGACCCACAAACTACCACACTCTTCCTCCTCCTCCCCATCCCTCCTCCTCTTCCTCCTCCTCCCCATCCCTCCTCCTCTTCCTCCTCCTCCCCATCCCTCCTCCCCATCTCTCCTCCTCTTCCTTCTCCTCCCCATTCCTCCTTCCCATCCCTCCTCCTCTTCCTCCTCCTCCCCACCCCTCCTCCTCTTCCTCCTCCTCCCCATCCCTCCTCCCCATCTCTCCTCCTCTTCCTTCTCCTCCCCATTCCTCCTTCCCATCCCTCCTCCTCTTCCTCCTCCTCCCCACCCCTCCTCCTCTTCCTCCTCCTCCCCATCCCTCCTCCCCATCTCTCCTCCTCTTCCTTCTCCTCCCCATTCCTCCTTCCCATCCCTCCTCCTCTTCCTCCTCCTCCCCACCCCTCCTCCTCTTCCTCCTCCTCCCCCTCCTCTTCCTTCTTCTTTGTTGTAACACTAATAATACTGTTTTCACTTTGTACAGCATTGTATAGTTTAAAACACATCGATATGGATATTCTTAGTAATTATTTGCAATAGCATTCTTGGATAAACAAGGAAAGTGATACTAATTCAATTTTAATATGTAAAAATATAAAAGTTACAACTCTCCAGTAATGAAAGCAGGTCTAATCCCCAGATTTTCAAATTCTTTGTCCAATTCTTTGACTATACCACATTGTCTCTCCAAGCAACATTTATAGAACAAGATTTTCCCTATTTTGTTGAGGTCAACATTGATTGACCATGAGAATCACTTTTAAAAAAATATTTTCTGTAATTCATAACTTTCAAGGGAAGATATGTTTTCCCTCAGAGTCTGTGGATGCCAGGAACATTATTTGAATTCATGTGTTTCACAGCTGGACTTTCAAATTCTGCAAAGGTGAAGCCTCCACTTATCACAATGGCAGGAGAGGACTTGGCAAACAAACTCACTGAACAAGGGCAATTAATATTATTTTATGAGGTAACATAATTCTAAAAGAAAAAAAAACGCATTAAAATCAAATCCCTTTGTTGCCCCTTAGATTTACAGCATTAGGATGCAGGTACCAGCGGCAGTTTTGAAGTCCATGGAACTATATTAATGTATTTTTTTGTTTTGCTTTACAAATATCCTCAGCCTTCTTTTAAAGGATGAGCACTAGTTTATTTGCCTCATATAATTTTTAAAAAACATATAAATATTACACGTATAAATTTCCTTTAGAAGAAATGCAAATAATATAGAATTTATAGCATAAGTGTATGTTCTTTTTTCATATACCCATGGTAATAAGGTGAATAGTTTGCACGTTTCCAGTCTTTTAACATTTATGCCAATATACGTACAGATATTTGTAAATAATAAATTAAATATTCAATACTACTGTACATATTTCCTGTGACTTTATTTTATTTTATTTTTTTAATTTTTCTTTCTCAAAAGCATGTCTTGGGGGCCGGCCCGGTGGCGCACTGGATAAGTGCGCCACTTGGGAAGTGCGGCGGCCCTCCTGCCCGAGGG
>NW_007727898.1:161825-163345 GCF_000696425.1 Galeopterus variegatus
AGAGAGAGATGCCAGCCAAGCAGAGCCAGGAACCAGATCCTGCATGCTGTCATAAGTCAAAGGAGGGATTTTAATTCAACCCTAAATGCAGAAAGGGAAGCCAGAGTACTGGCCTCTGAGTTGATAAATTGCTCCCAAACAGAGAGAGGGGCTAAAACTTGAAGTTTCCTATCCAAGCAGATTCCTTAAGTAAGAAAAGCCATCGGCAATCAGAGCTACTCTCACAAACTCAGGCCAAGAGACAAGCTGGACAAGGGCCATCATGTGGAAGCACGCCCCTGATCCACACCCATGCCTTTGTCTTTCAACCCAAAAGCTAAACATGAAGGATTTGACTTTTTTTATGTTGCACTGTGCCCTTGCCAGCTGATAGGCCAACAGCAGGAACCCTGGCCATGTTTAGCCACCAGTGTGACTGGGAGCATCTGCCACGTGAGCACCTAGAGCCCAAGCAGGGTGGCAGCTCACAGCTCACCCCAAGGGCAGCAAGCCTACCTCTGCAGATGGTTCCATTCCCCACATAGCCCGGTTTGCAGGTGCAGCTGTGTCCCTGGACAGTGTTGGTGCAGATGGCGTTCTCGTCACAGTTATGCTGCCCACTGCCACATTCATCGTGCTCTGTTTGCAGGGTGAGAGAGAAAGAGAGACACCTGTTCTTAAGTTGGAATCACTAGTGTTGGAAAAGTTAGCTGAAATTCACCAAATAAGAATGGTAGTGGCTCCCCATGTACCCAGACCTAACTATGTGCCCGGCAGTTTCTGTTAAAATCTCAACTCAGAAAAATGGATGTTATTATCCCCCCTTTGCAGGTAAAGAAATGGAGTGTCAGAGAAGTCACACCATGGGGAAGTGCTGCTCCAATGTCATTGCTTCTTTCCCCTTCTGAAAAGGTTTCCACAAAGGCTCTAAAGCAGTGGTTCTCAACCAGGGGCAGTTTTGCTCCCGCTCGCCCTGGAAAAGTTTGATGACATCTGAGGGTATTTTTGGTTGCCGTAATTTGGAATAGACAGTGCTACTAGTATCTAGTAGAAAGGGGGATGCTGCCAAGCATCCTACAATGGAAAGGACAGTCCATTATGACAAAGAATTAACTGGCTCAGAGTGTCAACAGTGCTGAGGCTGGGAAACCTTTCTCTAAGTTTAAACAAACAAACAAATCCATATGAAAGAGTCCATGGCTTCTTTAGAACAAAGAGGGTAAAACTAACAAGGAAGGCCCACTGAGCATAACCTAGCCAAGGAGCATTTGACAAGTATTTTCAAAGGAGTAGCTCTGGTCATGGAATGTTGGAGAGCACAGTGTTATGTTGTGAATAGAAAAGAGATTTACTCTCAGGACTCTGTTTAAGGGCCTTTGGCACTTAACTCTAATTTCCATATAACCTACTTTCATAAGGTTCAGAATTTAACCTCTGAGTTGTTGATTGATGTGTAGTTATACACACACACACACATATATACATACATACATATACACACACATACATACGTATATATACACACCCATACATATTTTCAA
>NW_007727898.1:164007-192741 GCF_000696425.1 Galeopterus variegatus
GATTTCATAGATAATTACAGTTTCTCCACATAATCAAGTTTATAGAGTTATCCAAATGACCGCTCCATAAATAAACTTATGGGAAAGTTTATGCACTTTATTCCCTTTAGCATCTGTGAGTATAACTTCCTAGAAATTTTAAGTAGAAAAATCAAGTAGGGCTATTCAAAGCATAAAAGGTAATGAAAAAGGAATGGAAATCCCAGCTAGAAACTCCAAAGGAATAACATTAATAATAACAAAACTAAAAATTTAATAGTTTTTTAAACAGTTAAATCAATGGACCGACCAACTGAAATTTCATCCATCTTTATTAATTTTTATTTTAAATTTCCTTACAGGGACCTGGTAATGAGAAAGAATAAACCCTGCAAAATAAAACTGTTTTAGTCACCCACACTCAATTGAGGTAAAGCACACATGTGTGTCTGATTCTTGATTTAATACCTGGGATTTTCCAAAGAAAATATTTCATTAGGCCTTCAGATTAACCCAAACTGTCAGTGAGAAACATGCACAGGTTAGCAAGCAGTGAGAAGAAAAGAAAATATTTATGGGAACACATTTCTAGCTTGCAGCATACTCTGGAAATATTAATACCCTTTGAATGTCTAATCAAAATTTACAGAATTATGAGGCAACAGTATGTGCAGGTGCAAGAGGAGATGATGTTAGGAACACAAAAAAATATAAAAATATAGACTCAGACTCCAGGGGTGTTCAATCTCCTTATTTACCATCATTTAATAAATAATTATTAGGGTCTGTACTGGGAATACAAAATGAGTAGATATGGTCTCTGCTTGCATGAACATTTTAATAGGGGCCACCAGACGTCAATATGTAACTGAATGGAACACAAGGGAGAAGTGATAAGAGTTATAAGTATTTGACCTTATATTTTACCATACAAATAGAACATGTTTTATGGTGAAAGAGTGCTCTACTAATAATTACACTGGGAAAACAGACATAATGCAAAATGACCCTAGACAAACCAGCATTTGTGGTCATGCTTGATAAGAGGAAAAACGATAAACTAGACAGAGTTCATTGGAGGGAAGAAATTCATTCTTATGGAGAAAAGAGAAAAATTTTAGGAGAGCTAATATTTGAACTGGTATTTCAAGAATGGTCATGGTTTTCTCAGACAGAGTTGCCCATGAAGGGCATTCAAGACAAAAGAACAGTGTGGAGAAAGGTATGGTTTTATGCAACATTCCAAAAGTCTGGTTTGTCCTTACCTATCTGGTTTTGTCACCCAATATTCTTAAAGCAAACTCTCTTCTGTAATGAGGTGGCCCTGCCACTGTCCTGAAAATGTATAAGTTAATTTCTACCTCTCTAGAAAGCAAACTCTCTTCTGTAATGAGGTGGCCCTGCCACTGTCCTGAAAATGTATAAGTTAATGTCTACCTCTCTAGTTTTTTTTTTTTTTCATGTCATTTTCCTGATTTGAAATACTCTCTCCCAATATAATTGGGATATCTGTGTCTCTGCCTTGCTTAAAACACTATTTCAAACCCATATTTCTGCTGTATTCATGAAGCCTCCATACCTTCTCCTTAGACCATGAATTTTACCTTTCTTGGAACTTTTATGAAATTTAATACGGTTACCTCCTTGAAGGAAATCATATCACAATATATTGTGATGATATTTGTGAGTGTTATTAATGCCTTAAAAATTAATGTAAAAGAGAGAAATTGAAGTATATTTTATACAGCTCTCACTTTACCTATCAGTACTTCACATACAGTATTGAACCTAAAGAATGCTAAGCACTGAACTACATATTTTACATATTTTATGTCATTTAATTGTCTTAACAATCATATAACATGTTTGCTCTTTTTACAATGAAGGCATTGATACAAAAGGACAATAAGTAACCTACCTAAGATCACAGAATTAGCAAGTGGGTGAGCTCAAATTTGTGAATCTAGGCACAGGGTGAACCACCAGATCACTGAACAATGGAAGTTAATTTGGATGTGGCTGAACCTAAACCAAGACATATGGAAGTGATTCCATGATGCCAACAATGAAGATGGTCTTCTCTACTAGGCCCAAATTCCCACTGAGACCTCTTGCATACTTCCCCAAAACATATGACCTATCCCCAAGAGACAAAGGCTATAATACTTTCATATTTCCTTATCTTTAGTCATGCCTAACTTTTCAAGGTGATTAGAACCTTCAAAACTGTGTTTGACAGAGATAGCCAAAGAAGATATGGCAAAAATTACAAAGAGAGAATCCTAAAAAGAGCAGATAAAAATGTCAAGTCACTTATAGGAGAGTCCCCATTAGACTAACAGCAGACTTTTCAGCAAAAACGCTGCAGGCTAGAAGGGAATGAGATGATGTATTTAAAGTACTAAAAGAGAAAAACTGCCAACCAAGAATACTATACCCAGCAAGGCTATCCTTCACATATGAAAGTGATATAGTGTATTTCCCAGGTAAACAAAAACTATGGGAATTCTGTGCCACACTACCAGCCATACCAGAAACCTTCAAGGGAGTTCTGCACCTGGAACCTCCCCCCAAAATAATCCCCACCATAAATACACTAGGAAAAATAAATCCCACTGATAAAAGACATAGACAAATGAGAAAGAGAGGGGGAAAAAATACCATTCCACTTCAAAAACTCAACAAACTTCAAAGTCATAGAACAATAGGGAAATAAAAGAACAAAAGACACTTAAAACAACTCTACACAAAAGCAATTAAATGACAAGAATCAGACAATATCTTTCAATAGCAATGCTAAATGTTAACAGATTGAACTCCCCACTCAAAAGACACCAACTGTCTGAATGGGGTGAATAACTGGACCCAGCTATAAGCTGCCTACAAGAAACCCACTTCACCTGTAAAGACTCTGACAGACTAAAAGTGAAAGAATGGAAAAAGACATACCACACAAATAGAAACCAAAAATGTGCAGGAGAAGCTATTCTTATATCAGATAAAATAGACTTTAAGCCAAAAACTATAAAAAGAGACAAGGCCATTATATAATGATAAAGGGATCTATACACAAAGAAGCCATAACAATCATAAATATATATGCTCCCAATATTGGTGCACCCAGATTTATGAAGTGAACTTTACTATACCTAAAGAAAGAGTTAGACCTCAATACTGTAATAGTTGGTGACTTGAACATCGCCCTCTCAACATTGGAGAGATCATCTATGCAACAAACCAATAGGAAAACACAGGATTTGAACTACACTCTAAACCAATTGGACTTCGTGGAGATATATATAGTATATTTCATCCAACCACCAGAGAATATACATTCTTCTCATCAACACATGGAACATTCTCCAAGATAGATCACATATTAGGTCACAAATCAAGTATTAGTAAATTTTTAAAAATTAAAATAATTTCATGCATCTTCTCAGACCACTATGGATTAAAACTAGAAAATAATAAGAAATGAAACTTTTGACATTGCACAAATACTTGGAAATTAAACAACATGCTTCAGAATGACATATGGGTTAAAGAAGAAATCAAACAGGAAATCAAAAAATTTCTCAAAACTAATAGTAATAACACACCATACCGAAACCTACAGGATGCTGCAAAAGCAGTATTGAGAGGAAAGCTTATTGCAGTAAATGGTTACATCAGGAGAATGAAAAGATTTCAAATAAACAACCTAACTTTACACCTCAAGGAACTAGAAAAACAAGAACAATCCAATCCAATAGTAAGTAGGTGGAAATAAATAATTAAAATCAAAGGAGAACTAAATGAAATAGAGACCAAAAATATGATACAAAATATCAATGAACAAAGTTACTTTTTTGAGAAGATAAAAAAAATAGACAGACCACTAGCCAGACTTACTAATAAAAGAGAGAGAGAAGACCCAAATAACAAAAATCAGAAATGAAAAAGGGGATATCACTAATGGTACCACAGAAATACAAAGAATCATTAGAGATTACTATGAACAACTATATGCCAACAAATTTGAAAATCCGGAGGAAATGGATACATTTCTAGACACATACAACCTACCAAGATTGAATAAAGAAGACAAACTGAACAGACCAATAACAAGCAACAAGATTGAAGCAGTAATCAGAATTCATCCAAAAAAAAAAAAAAAAAGCCCAGGACCAGACAGCTTCACTGCTGAATTCTACCAAACTTTTTTTTTTACTTCTCAATATACATTGTAGTTGATTTTTATGAGCCTTTACCCATTCCTCTCCAACTCCTCCCCGCCCCCAATCATATCTGTTTACTTGACTTAAATAGTTCAAGGAATTCTTGTGGTTATTCTGTCTTCTTTGCCCCACACCCTTGATTTGTTTGTGTGTTTATTTATTTATTTATTTTGGGGTCCCACAAATAAGTGAGAACATGTGGTATTTCTCTTTCTGTGCCTGACTTGTTTCACTTAATATAATTCTCTCTAACTCCATCCATATTGTTGCTAATGTTAGTATTTCATTCTTTTTTATAGCAGAGTAGTATTCCATTGTGTAGATATACCATCTTTTCCTTATCCAGTCATCAGATGATGGACATTTGGGCTGGTTCCAACTATGGCTATTGTAAGTACAGCTGCAATAAATATTGGACTACAGGTATCCCTTTGGCATGACGATTTCCATTCCTCTGGGTATATGCCCAGCAGTGGAATCGCTGGGTCACATGGTAGATCTATATGTAATTGTTTGAAGAACCTCCATACAATTTTCCATAAAGGCTAAACCATTTTACAGTCAGAGCAACAGTGTAGGAGGGTTCCTTTTTCTCTGTAATCTCTCCAGCACTTATCATTCTCAGTCTTCTGGATGTTAGCCATCCTAACTGGAGTGAGATGGTATCTCAAAGTGGTCTTGATTTGCATTTCCTGGATGCTGAGTGAGGTTGAGCATTTTTACATGTGTCTGCCAGCCATTCGTATATCTTCCTTTGAGAAATGCCTATTTAGCTCCTATGCCCATTTTTTAATTGGGTTATTTGTTTTTTTGCTGTAAAGTTGTTTGAGTTCCTTATATATTCTGGATATTAATCCTGTGTCAGATGAATATTTTGCAAATATTTTCTCCCACTCTGTTGGCTGTCTTTCACTCTGTTGATTATTTCTTTTGCTATGCAGAAGCTTTTTAGTGTGATATAATCCCATTTGTTTATTTTTCTGTTAGTTTCCTGTGCTTTTGGGGTCCTATTTATGAAGTCTGTACCCATTCCTACTTCCTAGAGTGTTTCTCCTGTTTTCTTTAAGGAGTTTTATTTTTTCAAGATGTATATTTAATTTTTTAACCAACTTTGAGTTGATTTGGGTATATGGTGAAAGGTATGGGTCAAGATTCATTCTCCTACATATGAGTATCCAGTTTTCCCAGCACCAATTGTTGAAAAGGGAGTCTCTTCCCTGGCGTGTAGATTTGATGCGTTTGTCAAAGATCAGATGACTGTAGGCATATGGATTTATTTCCGGGTTTTCTATTCTGTTCCATTGATCTGAGTGTCTATTTTTATGCCACTACCATGCTGTTTTGGTTATTATAGATTTCTAATAAAGTTTAAAGTCAGGTAGTGTTATGCCTCCAGCTTTTTTTTTTTTTTTTTTTTTTTTTTTTTGCTCAAGATTGCTTTGGCTATGTGTGGTCTTTTGTTGTCCTGTACAAAAGTCTGAATAGCTTTTTACATCTCAGAGAAAAATGTCATTGGAATTTTGATGGGGATTGCATTGAATCTGTAGATCATTTGGGGGAATATAGAAATTTTCACAGTGTTAATTCTTCCAATCCAAGAGCAAGGGATATCTTTCCATCTTCTTGTGTCCTCTTTAATTTCTCTCAGCAGTGGTTTGTAGTTCTCTTCATATAGATTTTTCACATCCTTGGTCAGCTTTATTCCTAAGTATTTTATTTTTTTGGTGGCGATTGTAAATGGGCTAGCTTTCTCAATTTCTTTTCCTGCATGCTTACTGTTGTAGTATAGAAATGCTATGATTTTTGTGTATTGATTTTGTATCCCGCAGTTTTGCTGAAATCATTTATCATCTCTAGGAGTTTTTTTTTATATAGCCTTTGGCTATTCAATATATAGGATCATATCACCTACTAACAGTGACAGCTTGACTTCATCTTTTCCAATCTGGATGCCCTTTATTTCCTTCTCTTCTCTGACTGCTCTGGCTAGTACTTCCAACACTATGTTGAATAGGAGTGGTGAGAGTGGGCATCCTTGTTTAGTTCCTGTTTAAAATCCTGTTTTTAAGGATGATATTGGCAGTGGGCTTATCATGCATGTCTTTAATTATGTTGAGATAATTTCCATCTATGCCTAACATGTAGATAATCTTTATCATGAAAGAATATTGAATTTTGGCAAAAGCTTTGTCAGCATCTAGAGAGATGATCATATGGTTTTTGTCTTTGCTTTTATTGATGTGGTGTATCACATTTAATGATTTGCATTCTTGCATCCCTGGGATGAATCCCAATTGATCATGGTGGATAATTTTGTGTGTGTGTTGCTGTATTCTATTAGTTAGTATTTTAATGAGGATTTTTGCATCTATATTCATCAAGGATATTGGCCCGTAGTTTTCTATTTTTGATGCATCTCTGTCTGGTTTTAGTTTTCAGAGTGATGTTTGCCTCTTAGAATGAGTTTGGGAGAATGGCCTCTGTTTCAATCTTTTGGAACAGGTTATAGAGAATTGGTATCAGTTCCTCTTTGAAGGTTTGGTAGAACTCTGCAGTGAACCCATCCAGTCCTGGGCTTTTCTTTGTTGGGAGCCTTCTGATAACAGCTTCGATTTCTTTTATTGTTATTGGTCCATTCAGATTTTCTATATCTTCTTGGTTCAGTTTTGGTAGTTTGTGTGCATCCAGTTATTTATCCACTTCATCCAGATTATCAAATTTGTTGGCATATAGTTGTTTATAGTAGTCTCTAATGATTCCTTGTATTTCTGAGGTGTCAGTTGTAATACCACCTTTTGCATTTCGAATTTTCGTTATTTGGGTATTTTCTATTAGTTAATCTTGCTAAAGGTTTGTCAAATTTATTTATCTTCAAAAAAACAACTTTTTGTTTCATTTATCTTTTGTATTGTTTTCGGGGTTTCTATTTTATTGAACTCTGCTCTGACCTTAATTATTTCTTTCCATCTACTAACTTTAGGTTTGGATTGTCATTGTTTTTCTAAATCCTTAAGGTGAAGTGTTATGTTGTTTATTTGCCATCTTTCCATTCTTCGGAAGTAAGCATTTAATGTGATAAATTTTCCCCTTAATACTGTTTTTGCAGTATCCCACAGGTTTTGGTATGATGTGTCATTATTTTCATTACTTTTAAGAAATTTTTTGATTTTCTGTTTAATTTCTTCTTGGACCCATATGTCATTAAGTAGAATATTGTTTAATTTCCATGTGTTTGTATAGTTTCCAGAGTTTCATTTTTATTGATTTCTAATTTTTATCTATCATGATTAGAAAAAATACATAGAATAATTCCAATTTTTTAGAATTTGTTGAGACTTGCTTTGTGACCTAACATGTCATCTATCCTAGAGAATGTTCCATGTGCTGATGAGAAGAATGAATATTCTCAGGTTGTTTGATGGAATGTTCTGTAGATATCTGCCAAGTCCAATTGGTCTAAAGTATTGTTTAGATCTTGTGTTTCTCTGTTGATTTTTGCCTAGATGACCTGCCCAGTGATGAGAGTGGGGTGTTCAGGTCCCCCACTATTATGATGTTAGTGTCTATCTCTTTCTTTAGATCTAATAGTGTTTGCCATGTAAATCTGGTTGCTCCAACATTGGGTGCATATACATTTATGTTTTTTATGTCTTCTTGATCATTTTATCATTATACAGTGGCCTTCTTTATCTCTTTTTATGGTTTTTGCTTTAATGTCTATTTTATCATATATAAGAATAGCACCACCAGCTCATTTTTCATTTCTATTTGCATGATATAACTTTTTCCATCCTTTCACTCTTAGGCTTTGTGTGTTTTTACAGGTCAAGTGAGTCTCTTGAAGATAGTATATTGTTGGGTCCATCTTTTTAGTCCAGTCAGTCTGTGTCTTTTGAATGAGGATTTTAATCCCTTTACATTTAGAGTTATTATTGAAAGGTGTTGACTTTCTCCTAGCATTTTACTGGTTATTGTTTAAATGCCTAAAGGACCTTTTGTTACTTTCTTCTAATTTTCTGTTTGTCTTCTATATTTGTTGGTTTCTTGGGGTGATAGATAAACTATTTTTTTTCTCTTTTGTTATCATTTTTGTTTTTCTGGTAGGTATTATTCTTTCTTGGGTATTCATGGCAGTCATGGTTGTTTCTGTGGTATCAAACCTAGTAATTGAGAATTTCTTTTAGGGCTTGTCATGTGGTAGTGAACTCCCACAGTTTTTGTTTGTCTGAGAAATATACTATTTGTCCTTCATTTCAGAAGGATAGCTTTGCTGGGTAGAGTATTCCTGGCTGGCTATTTTTGTCTTTTAGTGTTTTGAATATATCATCCCATTCTTTTCTGGCTTTTAGGGTTTCTGATGAAAAGTCTGATTTTATTCTGATTGGAGCTCCTTTATAGGTGACTTGCTGCTTCTCTATCACAGCTTTTAAGATTCTCTCTTTGTCTTTCAATTTTTCCAGTTTGATTATCACATGTCTTCAAGAGGATCTTTTTGGGTTGAATATGTTTCCAATCTTTGGACTTCCTGAATCTGGAAATCTGTGACATTCCCTACACCTGGGGAGTTTTCTGCAATTATTTCATTGAATATATTTTCAATGCCATTTCCTTTTTCCTCCCCTTCTGGAATACCCATGATTTGGATATTTGAGCACTTACGGTTGTCTGTAGTCTTTTGTAGATTTTCATCATTTTTTTTAAATTCTTTTTTTCCGTTTTCTGGTCTGCCTGTGTTAATTCAAATAGCCTGTCTTCAAGGTCAGAAATTCTCTCTTCTGCTTGTTCTAGCCTGCTGGCTAGACTCTCTGCTGTGTTTTTTTTTTTTTTTTTTTTTTTTTTTATTGTTTAATGAATCCTTAAGCTCCACAATCTCAGGTACATTCTTTTTCAAGGCATTGATTTCTTTGTACATTTCTTCTTTCTTATCCATTATATTTTTTCTCATTTCATTGTGTTGTCTAAATGAGTTTTCTTATATTTCATTTAGTTTCCATAGATTGTTATTCTAAATTCCTTGTCTGTCATTTCAAAGACTTCCTGTTCTATAGGATCTAGTGCTTGAGAGTTATTATTTTCCTTTGGTGGTGATGTACTTTCTTGTTTTTTTATATTTCTATTATATTTTCTTTGGTGTTTTGTCATTGTAGCCAGGGGTATCACAGTCCACTTATTTCACCCTCATGTCTGGCTTGGATCCCAAAGGGACTTCCACTTCTGCTCAGTAGGAACTATCTTGGGTCAGAAGCCCTACCCCACCTGCCATCTCTGGAACAGCTGGCTCAGGGTGTGGGATCCCCAAGGCTCTTAAGACTCTCCCAGCAGCATGGATCAGCCTGGGCCAGAAGTCCAGCCCCATCTGCCTTCTCTAGGATGGCTGGTTCAGGCTGTGGGGGCCCTAAGCCTCTTAACTGTTTTTGAGTGACAGGGACCAGCTTAGCCTGGAAGTCCCACACTGCTTGCCTTCTCTAGGATGGCTGGCTTGGGGGTGTGGAGCCCCAAGCCTCTTAAGTCTCTCCTGAAAGTGGGGACTGGCCTGGGCCAGATGTCCTGCCCCACCTGCCTTCTCTGGCCCAGCCGGTTTGGGGTGTGTGGGCCCAGAAGCTCTAAAGTCTCTCTACATGGCTGGGTGCAACCTGAACTGGGGTCCCACAGCACACAGACCCTTCCTGTTCCAGTACAGATCTTGGGCCCTCTTCCATTGCTCCTTAATAGTTGCAAATAGGTTGTTCTGTTGGAGACAGCGACACCAGAAACTGACTACTCACCATCTTGACTAGAACTCCCTATCAAGCCTTTAAAGAGGAATTAATACAAGTTCTTTCCAAACTGTTCCAAAAAATTGAAACAGAAACCATTCTCCCAAACTCATCCCATGAAGTCAGCATCACCCTGATACCAAAACCAGACAAAGATACAACAAAAAGAGAAAACTACCGTCCAATATCCTTGAGGAATTTACATGCTAAAATCCCCAACAAAATACTAGCAAACGGAATACAGCAACATATCAAAAAGGTTATACATCATGATCAAGTGGGATTCATCCCAAGAATGCAAGGATGGTTCAACATATGCAAGTCAATAAATGTGATACACCACATCAGCAAAGTGAAAAACAAAAAACCATACGATCATCTCAATAGATGCAGAAAATCATTTGGCAAAATTCAACAGTCCTTCATGATAAGGACTCTCAACAAATTAGGTACAGAGGGAAGGTATCTCAATATAATAAAAGCCATATACAATAAACCCACTGTCAATATCATCCTGAATGAGGAAAAGCTGAAAGATTTCCCCTTAAGATCAGGAACAAGAAAAGGATATCTGCTCTCTCCACTCCTTTTTAATGTAGAATTGGAAGTATTTGCCAGAGCAATTAGACAAGAGAAAGAAATAAAGGGCATCCAAATAGGTAAAGAGGAAATCAAATTGTCCCTGATCACAGATGATATGAATCCATATATAGAAAACCCAACAGACTCTACCAAAAAACGTTTAGTTTTGGTAAATGAATTCAGTAAGGTTGAAGAATACAAATCAACATACAAAAATCAGTAGCATTTTTATACTCCAACAACAAACTAGAAGAAAAAGAGATCAAGAAAGCAAGCCCATTTACAATACTCTCCAACAAAATTAAGTACCTAGGAATAAATCTAACCAAAGAGGTAAAATATCTCTACAATGAGAACTATAAATCACTTCTGAAAGAAATGAAAGAAGACACTAAGAGATGGAAAGACATTCCTTGTTCATGGATTGGAGGAATCAATGTAGTAAAAATGTCCATACTACTCAAAGCTATCTACAGATTCGATGCAACTCCCATCAAGATACCAATGACATTATTCCCAGAAACAGAAAAAGCATTCCTATCGTTCATATGGAACAACAAAAGACCATGAACAGCCAAAGCAATCCCGAGCAAGAAAAGTAAAGCTGGAGTCATTACACTTCCTGACTCTAAAGTATATTACAAATATGTAGTAACAAAACCAGTACTGGCATAAAACTAGACATGTGGACCAATGGAACAGAATAGAGAATTCAGAAATCAGCCCATGTGTTTACAATCAACTGATCTTTGACAAAGGCACCAAGAACACTAGAGATAAGACTGCCTCTTCAATAAATGTTGCTGGGAAAACTCAATATCCACTTGTAGAAGAATGAAACTTGATCTGTACCTCTCACTGTATACCAAAACCAACTCAAAATGGATTAGAGACCTAAATATAAAGCCTGAAACTTTAAAACTCCTAGAAGAAAATGTAGCAGAAATGCTCCAGGATTTAGGACTGGGCCATGACTTTATGAATAACACCCCAAAAACATAGACAAAAAAGGAAAAAATAAACAAATGGGATTATATCAAACTAAAAAGCTTCTGCACTGCAAAGCAAACAATCAATAGAGTGAAAAAACATCCTACAGAATGGGAGAAAATATTTGCAAAATATACATCTGACAAGGGATTAATATCCAGAATATACAAAGAGCTCAGACAACTTTACAGCAAAAATAATAATAATAGTAGTAATAATCCAGTTAAAAAATAGATATTTCTCAAAAGAAGACATACAAATGGCCAACAGGTATGTGAAAAAATGCTCAACATCACTGATCAACAGGAAAATGCAAATCAAAACCACTGTGAGATATCACCTCACCCCAATCAGACTGGCTATTATAAAAAAGACAGAGAATAACAAACGCTGGTGAGAATGTAGAGAGAGAGGAACCCTCCTGCACTGTTGTTGGGGCTATAAATTAGTGCCACCACTATGGAGAACAGTATGGAGGTTTCTTAAACAACTACAGATATAACTTCCATACGATCCAGCAATCCCACTCCTGGGGATATATCCAGAGGATTGGAAAATATCACGTCGAAGGCATACCTGCACTCCCATGTTTATTGCAGCTCTATTTACAATAGCTAGGCATTGGAACCAACCTAAATGTCCATTGATGGTTGACTGGATAAGGAAATTGTGGTATATACACAATGGAATACTACTCAGCCATAAAAAAGAATGAAATTCTACCATTTGCAACAATATGGATGAGCCTGGAGAAAATTATACTAAGCGAAGCAACCCAGGTACAAAAAGAGAAATACCATATATTCTCACTCATAACTGGGAGCTAAATCCATAAATAAACAATAAAGAGAGACAGAGAGAAAGAAAGAAACCAACAAACAATAATCACAGTAATATGTGTAGATGCTAAAAACTAGAGGTGAAAAAGGGGAGGGTAAGGGAGGGATAGAGGGAGGGGAGAGGGAGAGGAATTGGTCAATGGACACAAATAATTACTGTATATTGTAATGGTGAATAAGCTAACTATACTGTTCTAACCACCATATGTTGAACACATGTACTGAAAATCAACATTGTACCCCACATGTATATGTAATAAAATAAATAAATTAATTAATTTATTTTTTTAAAAAAGAAGGTATGGTCTCCTTCTAAAAATATCAAACTCCTTTCCAGCTGTTAAAAAGTCCCACAAGCAAGGTATATGTGATCAAGTCCCCCCTATTTTTGTCAGCATTGGATGTTGCCACTATTTTTCATTTCAGCCATTCTGATGGGTATGTAGTGATACTGTATTATACTTTTCATTTGCATTTTGCTAGTAGCCAATGGTATTGGGTGTCTTTTCACATGTTTATTTGCTATATGTATTTACTCTTTGATGAATATCTGTTCATGTGTTTTGCACATTTTATAATTAGACTAATTTTTTATATTTGAGTTTTGAGAATTCTTCATATATTCTAGATATAAGGACTTTGTTGGATATGGGGTTTGCAAATATTTACTCACAGTTTATACCTTGTATTTTCATCCTCTTATCACAATCTTTCATGTACAAAAGGTTTTAATTTTGATGAAATTTAATTTATCAGTTTTTCTTTTATATATAGTGCTTTCAATGTTGTATCTAAGAAATCTTTGTCCAACCCAAGGTTTCAAAGATTTTCTCCTATTTTTTTCTGTGAATTTTATAGTTTTACATTTTATATCTTTGTTCACGATCCATTTGAGTTAATTTTCCTGTAAGGTGTGAGGTTTAGGTTGAGGTTTCTTTTTTGCCTAAATATGTCCAACTACTCCAGAGCAATTTGTTAAAAAAGGCTACTTTTCTTTCATCCAAGTGCTTTTATACCTCTGTCAAAACCAATTAGTTATATTTGTATTGCACTGTTTATGGGTTCTCTATTTTGTTTCATTGATCTGTGTCTATTTCTCTGCCAATACCACTTTGTCTTGATTGTTGCATCTATACAGAAAGCCTTAATATCAGGTAGAGTGATCCCCCCCCCTTTATTCTTCTTTTTAAAAACTACTTTGTTATTCTAATTCCTCTACCTTTCTACATAAATTTTATTTTTTAATCAACACAGAATAATTATGCCTATTAAGGGATACAATGTGATATTTGGATATATTGTATAACGTGTAATGATCAAAACAGGATAATTAGCACATCCATCACTTCAAATGTTTGTCATTTCTTTGTGTTAGGAACACTCAAAATTTTTTCTCCTATCTATTTGAAATTATGCAATAAATTAGTTAGCTATAATCGCCCTACATTGTTATAGAACAAAAGAGCTTATTCCTCTGTTTAGCTGTGATTTTGTACCTGTTGGCCGATCTCTCCATATCCCTCTTCTCCCCACCCTTTCCAGCCTCTGGTAACCACTATTCAACTCTCTACTTCTATGAGATGAACTCTTTTAGCTTTCACATATGAGTGAGAACACACAGTATTTACCTTTCTGTGCTTGCCTTATTTCATTTAACATAATGCACTCCAGGCTCACCCATCTACGTGAATTAGAGATTAAGTTTGAGATTCGATAGGAATTGTGTTAAACTCACAGACCAACTTGTGGAGAAATCATATCTTTACTATATTGAGACTTCCAGTCCATGAACACCATATGACTCTCTATTTACTTATTCTTTTATTTCTTTCAATACTGGTTTTTAGTTTTCAATATAATAGTTCCTGTACATGTTTTGTTAAGTTTATAATTAGGCATTTCACTTTTTTTTTTAGGTATTTCACTTTATTTTGGAGCAACTGTACATGATTTAAGTGCTTAATTTTGGTTTCTACACATAGGTTGCTAGGAGGAATGAAATTGATATTTGTGTTTTAATATCAATGTGACCTTGATATCAAAAAGCTTGTGACCTTGATAAACTCACTTATTACTTCTACGATATTTTTTGTAGATTCTTTAAGATTTTCTACGTAGACAAACATGTCATCTGTAAATAGAAATAACTTTATTTCCTTCTTTCTAAACTGCAAGATTTTATTGCCTGTTGTTGCCTTATGTGCTGGCTAAGACTTCCAGCGCTATGTTGCACAAGAGTAGTAAAGGCAGTCATTATTGCTTTGTTACTGATCTTAGGGGGAAAGTAGTGAGCCTTTCACCATTAAGTATAAGGTTAGCCCCACCTCATACTACCTTGTCAATATTGGGTGGAGGTGGAGGTTTGGCTCCCTGATAGGCCACACTGACAATAGAATTGGGAGAAAGTGAAGATCCAAATAGCCTTGCTTTGCACTGCCTCATTGAGTCTCCATGCTGCTAGGTGGGAGGGGTGGCTCAGCTCCCTGCTGAACCCCGGTGGCATTACTCCAGCAGAGGAATCAGAGGAATCTGCTTCTACTAAGCAGTTTTTCCATTAGCATATGATTATAGTAGGGTGGGTATTTTCAAAAAATTTTTCTGTTTTGTTAGGTCCCCTTTTTCTTGGTTCTTTCACTACAGGGAGGTGGCTTTCTTAAAATGTTTCTGGCCTGTGCCTGCTGGCGGTTCCAGGTCCCAGGCTTCTTCAGGGCCCCATCCAGGATATATGGGAAGCAAAAAAGAAAACTCATGGGATTCACACCTTGTTTTATTCAAATCCCAGTGTTCCTAAATAGCTCATCCCTTTTCCATCTTTTAGAGTCATCCTGTGTATTTGTCGTGTTATGTCCAAGGTTTTTTTTATTTTTTTAGTTGTTAGAAGAAGGACCTAGGACAAATGAGACTACTCCACTACTCCATCTTGGCCAGAGGATAAGTGTCCAATGTATTTAACTTTTAAGAAACTAGTCACTTTCCTCCTCTGCTCCTTTTCTAAACATCACTAATAACTGGGATTTATTTATAAGTAACATTTATTGAGCATATACTATATTAGCCAGATACTGCTGAAGTGTGTTATAGCATCCATATGAGTCAAATATTGTTATCATTCTATTTTCTAAATAAAGAAATGAGAAAAGAGGTTATAAGTGGCCTTAGACTACAGGATGGTAGGTGCAAATCAGGGTAGTCACTGTCAAGCTGTAGCAAAAAAAGAAAACAAACAAACAAAAAAAAAAAAAAACAGAGCCATGCAGTTATATCATTCTTAATACCTCCTTCTCCCCTAACTCCTTACACTCAATCCATCACAAAGTATTGTTGAATGTTCTTCCTAAGTGTCTCTCAAATTAATTCCCATTATCTCTGTGTCCGTTGCCACCACCTTTCTCCAAACTACCACCATCTCTCACACAGGCTGCTGCTATGGCTTCCCAATGCATCTCCTCACATTCACTGTTGCCCACCTTCAATTTATTCTCTATACCACACTTACAGCAAGCTTTTAGGAATTCAGATCTACTCCCTTTGCCATCCTGGCTAAAATCTCTTCAGATAATTTCCATTGTTCTTAAAAATGAAGACATACATTTTTAACATGACCTCCAAGGCCCAGCATGGTTTTGCCCCCACCCACCTGCCCATTATAATTTTCTTTCATTCCCATTCTTGTCTGTTCTGCTCTTGCCACACTGGCTTTGTCTCCTTCCTCAGAAGTTCTTTCTTTAAAAGTTAATTAACTTATTTTGATTGACACATTGTAATTGCACACTTTCATGGGGTAACAGATGATGTTTTTGTTTCCTCTCATCTCAGAAACTGTCACATGCTCTTCCCCCTTTGCCCTGGGTAATATCTGCTTACGATTAAGATCTCAACTCAGTCCTCGCCTCCTCAGAGAAAGAACTCCTTATTTCCTTGACTGGGGCTATTTCCTCTGTGACATTCTCATGTAATACCCAGTACCTATTCTTTATAGGCTAATAATGGTTATAATTTATACTTATTAGTATATTATGAATGTTTCCTTTTCTACTAGAGCACAAATCTCTTGAAGATAGAAATTATACCTTTCTTTTCTTTATCCCCAGCTCCTAGCAAAGCTTCTCAAATGTAGTAAGTGCCTAATACAAATGTCAATTCATAAAAGAAAGGAAATAAGGAAAGAAAGAAGGAAAGGAGAGAGGGAGGGAAAAAGGAAGGACGGAGTTTTTTCTTTTAAAAAAATGAGAGTATGATTGTCTTTGGCATGAAAAGCTGAAGACAGGTTGGTATGGCTTGAATGTCACTTCCAAAACTCGTGTCAAAACATAATCCTCATTGTAAAAGTATTAAATGGGTGGGAAATCTGACTATGGTATTTGAAAGGTGAGACATTTAAGAGGTGATTGGATCATAAGGGCTATGCCCTCATAAATGGATTAATCCGTTCATGGATTAATGAATTAATGGGTTATCACAGGGGTACACTGGTGACATTATAAGGAGAAGAAGACAGACATGAGCATGTGAACATGCTCTTGTCCTCTCACTGTGGGTTGCCCTGCATTGCCTTGGGACTCTGCAGAGTCTCTACCAGCAAAATGGCCGTCACCAGATGCACCTCCTCTACCTTTGACTGCCCAGCTTCCAAAATTGTATGAAATAAATTTCATTTCTTTATAAATTACCTTCAGGTATTCTGTTAAAAGTGACGAAAAACAGACTAAGACACAGGTCAAGGAGAATTAAGGCAAGGAAAAGGTAATTGAATCAGACAGCTGGGGAAACTCAGAAGATAAGAAATTGAAAATGAAATACAACCAGATAATGACATGTTGACATATTTATTTATCAGTGACATTATGAAAAGAGAAGAAAGGGATGTGGTTTCAGGAGCTCTCTTTGAGGCAAGCCATTTCTTTTATAAAGAACTGCTCAGAAAAATACCCACAGAGTAGGAGAAAATATTTGCAAATCAAATTTCTTATAAAGGACTTGAATCCAGAATACGTAAACAACCTTTACATCTCAATAATAAAATGATAATCCAATTGTAAAATAAAAAAGTATTTAAGCAGACATTTCCCCAAAGAAGATATGAATGACTAATAAGCACATGAAAAGATGCTAAACATCATTAGAAATTAGAGAAATTCAAAGCAAAACCACAGTGAGATACCACTTACCCACGAGAATGGCTACAACCAAAAATACAGACAATAACAATTTGTCAGGAGTATGGAGAAACCAGATTTCTTGGACATTGCTAGTGAGCATGTAAAATATTTCAGCCATTTTGGAAATCAGTACGATAATTTCTCAAACTATTAAACATAGAGTTACCACATGTTCCACCAATTCCAACAATTCCACTTCCAAGGGAAATGAAAACCTATGTCCACACAAAGACTTGTACATGAATTCTCATAGCAATGTTATTTATAATAGCCAAATGTGAAAACACCACAAATGTCCACTAACTGATGACTGCATAAAGAAAATGCGATATAGCCATACAGTGGAATATTGTTTAGCAATAAAACAAAATGAAGTACTGATAGATGTTATAACATGAGCCATGGATGAACCTCAAAATCATTATGCTAAATGAAAAAAATCCAGTCACAAAAGATATAATTGCATGATCCCATTTGTATAAAATGGCCGGGATAGGCAAACCTATAGAGACAGAAAGTAGATAGTGGCACCTACAGCTAAGCTCAGCAGAATGGGCAATAACTATTACTGAGTACCAGTTGTGGTTTTTTTGTTTGTTTTGTTTTTGTTTTTGAGGTGATGGAAATGTTCTAAAATTAGATTATGATAATGGTTGTGCAACTCTGAAAATATACTTAAAGCCATTAAATTGTACGCTTTAAGGCGGTAAACCTTACGCTATGTAAATTATGTCTTAATAAAGCTGTTAAAATTATCAAGGAGAAAGTTCAGAAATAAGTTAACACATTTATCTGTGTTCATGTTTGAAGAGGATGTAAAGACTCATTAGAAGTTATACTTGGATGAAATGTTCTTCCAAGAATGGATATTAGGAGTGTTAGTTATTTTGTTAATGTCCTAGGGATATGTTATCTTTTCTTAACTGAAAAACACCATTTATTTTATAGTAATATTGTGGGGAGAGGGGAGTAATTATATATGAAATATATCTATCAGTTACAAGATAGTTACCAGTTTCTTAAATGTTAAATTTGAAAATCTATATTTTAGGTTCTAGGATCTATGTTATAGGCTGAAGGATATATGTTATTTATAATGTAACACAGCTCTTGAGTTCAAGTAGCATTTTTCTAAGTCAAAATAAATACATTTCTAAGCCCTCTATGTGCCAGAATGGATAACTAAATCTGATTCATTACCGGGCTCCTTTATACCCAGCAGGATTCCACTATAGGTCTTAGAAAAACTTTTGGGAGGACTGTGTGATCTTTACACTGGTTATTATCTGGCCCTAAAAAGTTCTTGGAGGCTAGAAGCCCTGCTGATTCCCTGCTAACCTCAGATGCTGAGATTTTTGCCAAAAGCAGGAACTTTAGTACTGAGTCTATTGAGCAGGACCTGTGTTTGGGTTTACCACAAATTCAATTCTCCTTGGTAGAACTACCCCCAATTTAAAAACCTACAGATTCTTAATTCTTTCCTCTCCTGGGTATAGCTACCTTAGCTTAGTAGCTCCCACCCTTTCTAATTTCTCTACATCTGTAAGAAATAAAACACAAAGTAGTAATCAAATCAAGTTCTTTTCTACTTGGATATACAATATCACAGTATATATTAAATGTGGAAGATTATATATAATGTCTATCCATCATCTAGATAGATATTTATGCATATATAGAAAAAATCTATAAAACTGTATGTTAAACAATTAACAGTGATTTACACCAGAGAGTTGGATACAAGATAAACAAAAATCACTTATACAATTTATTTTATTCACTTTGTACTAATGAATTTTTACAACCAACATGTATCTTTTATCACTAAACAATAAAGGGAGTTTTGTTTTGTTTTAAGAAGAAAGAATAGAGAGATGTACGTAAGAGGATAAAAAGTAGCAGATATGTAGGAAGAACAAATTTAGAAATCTAATGTACATGAGGACTACAGTTAAAATTGGGATGCCAGCTAAATAAGTAGGTTTTAGCTGTTCTTGCCATAAAATCAAAAACGGACTTGGTAACTATGTGAGATGTTGAGCATGTTAATTTGCTTCATTATAGAAACAATTTTACTCTCTATATGTATCCCACAGCATCATATTGTATACACAATAACATTTATTTTTTTAAAAAGTAGTAAATGGGTTCCAGATGTATCCAAGCTGGTGTGGAAAGAGACAAAGCTTTGGAGGCTGACAGGCCTAGATTCAAATTGTAAGAGGTTTGGCAAACTCTCTGCTCCAGTTTCTGTGTGCATAAAATGCAGACAATGATATCATGACTAAAGAATAGATAACTTGGCTTAGTCTGTTTTCCAAGATCTGAACAAATCCTGATACAGAAGAGCTGTTCAAGAAACACCTATATAGTAAATGCTCACGGGAATAAACCGTGTAAAGCATCTGGTTTCATTATTTGCAGATAGTAGATGCTCCTGAAATAGCAGAGGCCATCACCACCACCATCAACAACACTACCGTCATTATCATCATCAACATCATCACAGTGTGATATCTGCCTGTGTTTTCCCCAAAGCCTTCCCCAGGAATTCCAGGAAGATTTCAGTAGGAGATTTGCTACTCTCCTCTATGCCCTAGACTCCTCCATCTCGTGGCATTCTGGAGACAGAAAGAACCTGGGTCGAAATCTAGCTCCAGCACTTGCTCACTTTGGGACCTTAGCAAGTATAGTTAATCTCTCTGAGCCTCACTATTGTCACTTGAAAATGTAAGCAATATGATCCACCACAAAATATTGGGAAGATTAACTGAAAAAGTATGCAAAAGTGTCCAGTAGAACATGAGGCAAGTAATACAGATTCAGTAAATGTTAGTTTCCTTCCATAGGGATAATTTAGAAATGCATCATTAAACTACAAAATTAATGAACAGCTGAACCATGGTCCAGTGTTTCAATATTTCTTTTAAATCCTCTAGTCCAATAGAAATATCCACAATTAGAAGAAAAGAATAAAGCAAAGCTGTTTGACTTTGGTTTTATGTAATGGCCACATTAAGTATTCCCAAAGTGACCATTTTTCTAAGACTCTTTATCTCTCTACTGTGAAGAGACTGGCTGTGATGTTTCTGGTCCCCCAACTACCTACAGGAGTTCTAAAGAAAAGCAACTGAAAACGAAACATGGCAAGAAAAATAATGCTGGGTTAATGTTTTTCTCCCCCCCCCCACCCTCCACCCCTCACTTAACCAAAACACTGAAACTTTAATTGATCAGAATTATACCTTTCAAAGACCTGGGTAGTACACTCCTTTTTACAGCACCAGTTCCTTCTGAGGGGGCATTTCACTGGCCGTCTGAGTAAGTGCTCAGCTTGGACCAGCTAGAAAGATGCTTAAGCATGGTCATAATGGCATCAATGTCCACACATACTCAGGGCTCAGATTTCTGGCTTAGTTCCACTTTTTCCACCACCCCCTTATATCCCACAGAGTCTCCCAACTCTTTCCTCCCCCCCCCCCCCCCCCACCAAACCCTGGAAAACCTCAAGATGCCTTTTTACATTCCTCCTTCTCAGCCCCCTTCTTCTGGAAGGCAGTCAGGATGTTCAAGCTCTTCCGGAGCTCCTCTTTCTTCCCATCTATCATCTTATTGTTCTCAATCAGTTTGGTGATCTGGGTTATTTCTGATGCAGGGAAATCCTCACTTTGGTCCAAGATCTTCCCCACGATCTTCAGGTATTGCTCAGCCCACTTCTCTGCCTCCTTCGCACTCAAGAAGTTATCCTGCCCACGCTTCAGAGGCCCTGATGAACTCCCCAGCCAGGGTGTCACATGCAGGTCAGTAACCAGGCATGCCTAGGTAGACATTGTCCCTTTATCCAGCGCTGAATGGCTCCAACTTTTACAGACCCACTATATGGGACCGGGTTCTCAAAGTCCCCATCCCAGAAAAGGTCAAAGATTAGGTAGTTTTCTTTGTCCAGCTTGTGTTTCTCACTCAGCTCCATGTCCAGTTTGTCACCATAATCTGAGATCCCCACCACTGCCACCAAGAGATCATCGATGGAAGCCAAGTTTTCAGCCAGACGCTTGAACTCATCCGGCTTCTCCCCAAAGGGGTACTGGGTGTTTTGACCATATCCATAACAAGGTGGCTGCCACCATGTGAAGCAGAGAGGAGCCGGAGGCCCAAGAGCAGCAGGGAGACAGCAGCGCCATAACACTGGACTTGGGAGCGCGAGGTAGCCTTGATGTTTTTCTTTTTTTTTTTTTTTGTCTTTTTCCGTGTCCAGCAACGGATCGCAACCCTCAGTGTTGCCCCCGTACTGGACCGGGACTGGCAACGGGATCGCAACCCTCGGTGTTTCTCCCACACCTCGCTCAGCCAGTGAGCGGGAACCGGTCTGCATGTGGGATCCGAACCCTCGGGTGGGAGCACCGCTGCGCCTCCCAAGCAGCGCACTGTAGCAGTGCGCCACCGGGCCGGCCCCTTTTCTTTATGGCAGAAGTTTGCCTTCTCCTTCTCCTTCAGGGATTCTCAGTATGAATGTGTTGTTGTTTCCCTTTCTAAAATAAGGTGATTGTACAGAAAAACAAAAGGATCTTGAGAGAAAGACTGGCAAAGGGAAAAAGCCCTTTCCTCCCCCTTCATCAGTGATTGTGACTCCTTATCCAGCCTCTCCGAAGCTCAGTCAACTTATGAGATTCTGAAGAAAAAGAGGATAGAATCAAAGAGGAGCACAGAGCCCTGAAAATGTGCTATTCCCATCACCCTGCTTTTCAACAGATCCCTTAATTACTATTGAATTTTTCCTCCACACTCAACTGTAGTTCATGTCTGCCAGGAACCTCAGAATATGACCTTATTTGGAAATAGGGTTTTTGCAGATATAACTTAAGATGAGGCTTTATTAGTCCATTTTCTGTTGCTTATAATGGAATAGCTGAAACTAGGTAATTTATACAGAAATGGAATTTATTTCTTACAGTTTTGGAGGCTGGGAAGTCCATAGTCTGGGGGTACATCTGGTGGGGACCTTCTTCTGGGTGGCAACACAGGGTATCACATGACTACCTAAGTTGGGGCCCTTTTTCTTCATTGTTGCTGGTGGAGTCCACCTGCTGTAGAGAGTGTAATGCCACACAGTTCCCAGCCACCCTCATTACAGAGCTGACTGGGGGCCCGGTGGATATAAGGTCATGCTGGGAGGTTTCTGAGCTTGAGTCCCTCCATGAATGAAGGCAGAGGAAAAAAAGAAGGAAGAGGAAGAGAAATACATCATGATAAGTTTGTGGCCCTCTCCCTGCTCTTGGGTTGCCCATTTCCCCTCCAGACCAGACATGTGAAAAGAATAGATTAAAAAAAAAGAAAACTGACTTTAACAATGTACTCGGTTCAGGGAATATAATGGCAAAGACAGACACTGGCTCTGCCCTCATTAACCCTACAATCCAGAGCCACAAACAGGCCATTTGAATCCCAGATGATAAATGCTAGGACATAAGGCTGAGAAGGCATAGTGTCTTCCTATGCTGCTGCAGGGACTTTCTTTTTAATACACATTTCCAGTAAAATTCATCATTAGAGGGCTAAGGTAGCAGAGACAGATTCTTTGAAGCCTCCTTTAATATCAATTAATATATAATTTTATTTTTCCAAGGTAGGAGTTAGTGAGGCAAAATGAGGCACTTTGAAACTTTGAAAATAAATGCTGAGCCCAAACTCCAAAGCAACACCAGACCTCATACAGTTAGTCATTACAGCAAGGTGATAGAGCTATGAAAATTGCCCCAATGAAGCCCTGGATGGAAATGCAAAACAGAACAAATAACCCCCTGTTTATACACATAATGTGCACACTGTGGACCAGTGTTGCTTTCCATAGGAAAATTAAGCTGTCTGATAGAGGCCTGATGCAACTGTCTCTCCACCAGTGACTGAACTCCCAGTGTTCACAGGTAGTGACGAGTATCATTTTCTTCCCTGTGTCTGTGGCAGATTTTCCAAAAGTGGCTGTAATAGTATCTCCCATCCCACATGCTGTTCTGTAATGTAATCTTACCCTCCTCCACCAAGAGGTCCAATCTAATCACCCTCCCTTTTAATCTGGACTAGCCTTAGAAACATATTTGTAACCAAAAGAATGTGGAAGAAACCATGGTACTTCCAAGGCTAGGTGATAAGGAGTCTGGCAGATTCTGGAAGGCTCATTCTGTGGATGATTCATCTCAGGACAATACCTCTTAGAACCCAGCTTCCACGCTGTGAAAAGCCAGAGACACATGGAGAGGCATATGGACAGACTCCAGTTGATCGTCCCAGCTGAGTCCAGACTTGGAGGAATATCAACCCAGACACCAGACATTTGAGGAAAGAAGATTTTGGTTGATTCCATTTCCCAGCCGTGAGAGTCCCCTCAGCCCTTGAAATCTTCCCAACTGAGGCCCCAGTATCGAGGAGATACAAACCATCCCTGCTGGGCCCCATCTGCATTACTGACCCACAGAATTTATGAATGCAGTAGAATGGTACTTGTTTTACTCCACCAAGTTTGAAGTTGCCATTATAAGGACAGTATCCTTGGCTCTGAGCCCAGGGTAAGGTGTGAAACAGGAACTCAATGCGGTTTTGTGGAACTGAGTAGAAATAAAGATCAAAGCACCTGGGAAGACTCCGTGTTTGTTCCTCTGAGACAGTCTCCCATCTTCAAAGTGAAGCAGATTAAAGGATGACTCACTATCTGTCAGTTAGCTCACACTGCCTTTATCAGCACCGTCTTCAGTTATCACCTAGCATGGATGGACCCTAAAATAAACCCCAAGAAGTGTCAATTTTGCAGCAATCAAAATATATTTTCATGAACGCCAACTCAGTGATTGCCCTGGGAACAACGTATATGTTGATAGCACTGTCAAAATCTGTCACCAAATTCTACATCCAGTTCCTCTGGCTGATGCTAACAGTTTATTAATATAGGAGGAAGTTAAAAATCATACTAAGAAAGCCAAAATTTTTCTCTGGAGAATTGACAAGAGACCAGGAGCATAGGTGTAGTGCTACTCGGGCTAATGTTGGAATCCTGCTGATGTCGCCAATTGTAGCGCTCTTAATCCTGTTCATGACGCCAATTGTAAAGCTACACAACCACACCAATTGATGGCCTTTTTTACCTGCCTGTAATCCTGCCCTGACTGGGCCAATTGTCAAGCTCGGGCTGGGTCTGGAGCTCACAGACCGCACAAGCCCATTCCAGACTGGGTCACAAAAGCTTCATACACCAGGCTGGGTCACCATACCCCTCACATGCCAGGCTGGGTCACCAGACCCATTACACGCAGGTCTATGAGCTAGGTAACTGGCAAACAGGTCCTTGGAAGCCACAGGTTGGAAAGACATGGCCGCTTGTGCAGCAGCTGCCGCCCAAAGCAGTAAACTCCAGCCGAGGTGGCAGTGCCACGCAGGTGCGCTAACTTCACCCACGCACAACCTGCCCACAAAGAATGCTGCACCACCCCCAACCTGCCCTGAGGCAAGGGGGCCTGATTAAATTAGTCTATTTTCCCAACAATGGGAGACAAAGTTCTTTCCTCCCTAGAGACAGAAAAGGGCAGTGATTAGAAATCTGAGTTGTGAACACACAATCTTGGCTTAAAATCTCAGTTTAGCCACCTAATGATTCTGTGAACTTGCTCATGTTATATTTATATCACACTGTTTCTCCTTTATTTAAAAAAAAGACATAAGGATTAAATGAGATAACAGGTATGTGAAGTTATTCAAATATTTATCATGTACCTCTTAAGTGCTTAGACACTGTTTTAAGCACAGGGGAAAAAAAAGGCGAACAAATGAGATAAATCTAGCAGGAGAGACAAACAATAAATATATGTGCAAAGTAATATGTAATTTGTAATTAAGTGTAGTGATAATTAATATGAAGAAAAATAAAGCAGAGTGAGGAGATGTAGAGAGATGAGGTTGCTAATTTAGATAGTGGAGTCTGGGAAATCTTCTCTGAGGACACTTAAAGGAAGACCTGGATGAAATGAAGGAGTGATCCATACAATTATCCTGGGGAACAGCATTCTAGGCAAAGGGAGCACCAAGAAAAAGGCTTAAGGTGGGAAAAAGAAGAGCAAGGAGGCTTGGTGGCCAAGTGGAGTGAGGAAATGAGATTATGGTAGGAAATCCCTTCTCCAACGTAGCCATAGATGACATCAGGTAGGTTCTTTTAAACCATCTGGATTGTAATCTAAGTGTGGTGGGAAGCCATTGGTGGGCCTCTCATCACCCTCTGCATGAATTGCTTAGCACAGTGCCTGGCATATTATAGTACATACTCAGCAAGCAGCTCACCACACATTCCTCACCAGCAACACTGAGTCCAACCTCCACTCAAAGAGCAGGTGATAAGATCGGAAAGTGTACCATCTGTAGGTTACAAGGGGGGTGATATCTCAGGACATACACACAAGATGTAGAAAGAAGAAAACCAAATGAAGCCTAAAGAAACATCAGGCATTCTGCTCATATACTGTTACTCAGTTCTTCATGAAAATACAGGGTGGAAACCACAGATATACAAGGAATCATTAGAACATATTACAAATAACTATATGCCAACAAATTTGAAAACCTGAAAGTCATGGATAACTTCTGGACACATACAAATTACCAAGACTGAACCAAAAGACATAAAAAACATGAACAAACCAATAACAAGCAATGAGATTGAAGGAATAATCAGCAGTTTCCCGACAAAGAAAAGCCCAGGACCAGATGGCTTTACTGCTGAATTCTACCAAACCTTTAAGGAGGAGTTAATACCAATTCTTGTCAATCTATTCCAAAAATGGAAACAGAGGCCATTCTCCCAAACTCATTCTATGAGGCCATCATCACCCTGATACTAATAAGAGACAAAGACAAAGATACAACTACAAAAGAAAACTACAGAACAATACCTTTGATGAACAAGACACAAAAATCCTCAACAAAATATTAGCAATCAGAATGCAGCAACACATCAATAAAATGGTACACCATGATCAAGTGGCAGTCATCCCAGAAATGCAAGGATGGCTCAACATATGTTAAGTCAATAAATGTGATACACCATATCAATCAAATCAAGGACAAAAACCACATGATTATCTCAATAGATGCAGGAAAAGCATTTGACAAAATTCAGCATCCCATCATGATAAAGACTCTTAGCAAATTAGGTATAGAAGTTCAGTTTCTCAACAAAATAAAAGCCATATATGAGAAACCTACTGTCAATATCATCCTAAAAAGCTTTCAGCTTTTCCCCTAAGGGCAATAACAAGACAAGGATGCCTACTCTCACCCCTCCTATTTAAAATAGTATTGGAAGTACTAGACAAAGCAGTCAGGCAAGAGAAAGAAATAAAAGGCATCCAGATTGTAAAAAATGAAATCAAACAGTCCCTACTGACAGTTGACATGATCCTATATACAGAAAAACTTAAGACCCTACCAAAAAACTCTTAGAGCTGATAAACAACTCCAGTAAAGTCGCATGATAAAAAACCAATACACAAAAATCAGCAGCATGTAGTAGTTTGTTTTTATACTCTAATAACAAACTAGCAGAAAAATAAATCAAGAAAGCAATCCCATTTAAAACAGTCTCTAAAAAAAATAAAATACCTAGGAATCAATTTAACCAAGGAGATAAGAGATCGCTACAATGAGAACTACAAATCGCTGTTGAAATAAATTAAAAGGACACAAAAAGATGGAAAGAAATCCCATGCTCTTGGATTGGAAGAATTAATATTGTGAAAATGTCCACACTACCTAAAGCGATCTACAAGTTCAATGCCATCCCCATCAAAATATCAATGACATTCTTCACAGAAATAGAAAAAACAATCCTAACATTCATATGGGACTACAAAACACTCCAAATGGCCAAAGCAATCCTGAGCAAAAATAAATAAATAAATAAAACCAGAGGCATAACACTCCCTGACTATAGTAACAAAAACAGAAAAAAAGCATGGTACTTGCAGAAAACAGACACTCAGACTGATGGAACAGAATAGAGAAGCCAGAAATCAACCCACATACTTACGCCCAACTGATTTTTGACAAAGGCAACTAGAACATACATTGGGGAAAAGACGGCCTCTTCAATAAATGGTGCTGGGTAGACTGGACATCCATATGCAGATGAATGAAACTGAACCTATACATCTCAGCATATATCAAAATCAACTCAAAATGGATTAAAGATTTAAATATAAGACCAGAAACTATAAAACTCCTAAAAGAAAACGTAGGGGAAACATTTCAGGAAGTAGAACTTGGCAAAGACTTTATAAATAGGACCCCAAAAACACAGGCAACAAAAGAAAAAATAAACTAATGGGATTATATCAAACTGAAAAGCTTCTGCACAGCAAAAGAAACAACAGAGCAAAAGAACAACCTACAGAATGGGACAAAATATTTGCAAACTATGTATCTGACAAGAGATTAATATCCAGAACACACAAAGAATTCAAACAACTTAACACTAAGAAAACAAGAAACCCAATTAAAAAATGGGCAAAGGAGCTACATAGATATTTATCATATGAAGATATAAAAATGGCCAATAGACGCATGAAAAAATGCTTAGCATCACTCAGCATTAGGGAAATTCAAACCAAAACCACACTGACATATCATCTCACCCTGGTTAGACTGGCTATTATCAAAAAGAAAGAGAATAACAAATGCTGATGAGGATTCTGAGAAAGGGGAACACTCCTACACTGTTGGTGGGACTGTAAATTAGTGCAGCCATTATGGAAAATAGTATGCAGTTTCCTCAGACAACTACAGATAGAACTGCCATATGACCCAGCAATTCTATTACTGAGTATACATCCAAAGGAATGGAGATCTTCATGTTGAAGAAATACCTGCACTCTCATGTTTATTGCAGCTCTTTTTACAACAGCCAAGAGTTGGAATCAACCTAAATTTCCATTGACAGATGGCCAAACAAAATTAATGTGGTATATATACTCAATGGAATATTACTCTGCCTTAAAAAAGAATGAACTTCTGCCATTAGCAGCAACATGTATGAACTTAGAGAAGATTACGTTAAGTGACATAAGCCAGGCACAGAAAGAGAAACATAGCATGTCCTCACTCATAAGTGGGAGCTAAAATAAAGAAGGAATGGAAAGGAAAGGAAAGAAGTGCGAGGGAGGGAGGGAGGGAGGGA
>NW_007727898.1:193741-209774 GCF_000696425.1 Galeopterus variegatus
GGAAGGAAGGAAGGAAGGAAGGAAGGAAGGAAGGAAGGAAGGAAGGAAGGAAGGAAGGAAGGAAGGAAGGAAGGGAGAAAGGAAGGAGAAAGGAAGGAGAAAGGAAGAAAGAATCACGATATATTAAACTTTCAAAAAAAAAGAAAGCAGAACTGTGGTTATTAGAAGTGGGAGAGGAAGAAGGGGATTGGTGAGAAACTAGTTAAGGGTCACAAAGATTGATTACGTTTTGTAAACAGGAGCTTACTAATTATCCTGATTTGATCACTGCATATTGTACATATGTATTGATGTTCGATTCTGTACCCCATGAATATATATAATCAATTAAAAAAAAGGAAAGGGAGGAAGTTAATAACACTTTGTGCAGGAAAGTACTATTATTTTCTTGTGAATAAGTCACTGAATAAACAGTGAGCTTTTTAAGGCTATGATCAGGCCTTGTATTTGTCCTTCACCCAGAGTTCAATGATGTTTTGTGGAACTGGGTTTTGTGGACCTAGAGCTGCACCATCTAATGTGGCAGCCACTAGCCACACATGGCTACTGAGCCCTTCAAATACAGCTAGAATGAGTTGAGATGTATTGTAAGTATAAAATACACAGTGGATGTCAAAGGCTTAATTCCAAAAGAACAATGTAAAACATTAATAATTGTTCCACTGATTATATATTGAAATAATATTTTGAATATATTGCATTTAGCAAAACATATTTTAAAATCTTATTTCACCTACTTCCTTCTATTTTTCTTAGTGTGACTACTAGACAATTTAAAATTAGATATGTGGCTCAACTTATACATCTATTGGACTCTAACAAAGCAAGTGCTAAGTGAATGTAGGCAGGAAGAAAATGCAGGAACAGGAATATCCCTAAGAAGATCTTTGCATTCTTAACGAGAGGTGGCAAATTGAGTTTATCATGAATGTTAGGTCTGATTGTCGTAGTGGTTGCTAGAGTACTCTATTAGAAAGGATTCAAGACCAAACCCCAGCTCAGTAGGAAGACTGATGGAGTTAATTTATAATGTTTGCCATAGACACCAGAGGAGAACTTGACAGCCCACATACCATGTATTGATTATTCTTGTATAGAAATAATAATAGCAATCATTTCTTAAGAATGCATTTTGTGCTGGGCATGTTCTGGACATCTGCTCTTGCTGGATAATTTTCATTTACAATTTTACTTTGTATTTCACAGCAAACTTGAAAGGTAGTAATTACCATCCCAGTTTTACACATCTGAAAAATGAAGTCCAGACAGTTTTGTCTCCTAAGCTAATAAAAAAGTCCAAGAATTAAACTGAGCACAACATCTCCCTGAAGCTCGCACTCTAATCGTGACCTGCTGTGAAGAGGCACTACCTCTTCATAACAGAATTTGTTCCTTGGGATACTGGTTGCTAATCTCTGTAATCTGCCTGCTCCCTAATCATGAGTCTCTGACATATTACTAGACTTGGGTCTGTGCTGACCACCTTTTGGAAATAATATAGTGGTATCAGTAGATTGTACCCTCAACCCTTTCCCCATCATAGAAAGTTAGTCTAGATCAGTGGTTCTCAAATGTTGACATGCATCAGATTCATATGGAGGGCTTATTAAAACACAGATTGTTGGGTCCTACCCCTACAAGATTTCTGATTCGCTGGTCTTAGATAGGGCCTGAGGATTTGAATTTCTAATAAGCTCCCACGTGATGCTGATCCTGCTGGTCCAGGAAACACACTGAGAATCACTGGTCTGGACTGATTCTCTGATCTTTTTCACCAAGCAATAAATCATCTAGGAAATTTTTTAAATTTCTGAGGCCCAGCTCTAGACCAGACCAGATCAACTGAATCAGAATCTCTATTATGGGATCCACATGCATTATAAAAATCTGCTCAGGACTGAAGTGAAGGCTGAGAACCACTAAGCTACCTTACCTGGTTTTTCTATTTAATTCTCCTTCCTAGCTGCTCTGAAAGATAAAATTGGGTAAAGATAACCAATTCTATTCCAGTCAAGAAGCCAAGTCTGATTAATTCATTGTGGACAGGCATAAGTTCAAGGCTGAGTTCAAGCATAAGGGATGATGGTTGGTAGTCAGGGCAGGGGCAAGGGAGTCTGGGGGCTACAGGGTAGGCATGGCAGCAGGAGACAGAGTCCCTAGAAATGCTATTCAGTAACTGACATTATGAGAATTCACGAGTCTGTCCTTTAGAGATATGTTAATGGTGACTAAAGGTCGATATGTGTTCAGTCCTTGTCATTTGTTTCATAGCTGGGGAATCTTCCGATGTGAAGGACACTGTCATTATAACCATCATCTGACTCAACATGAATGAAATTTGATGGAATGGAAATGATCCACATTAGTGAGACTCCCCAAAGAGGAAACCCAGTGCAGCTAGTATCTAATCCTGTGAAATGTGCAAAGCTAACAATTTCAAGTATATACATCATGAAATATTTTTTTCCATAAAAGCAGGGCAGATTCTAGGAATCTAAAAATCTGATATTGACTTCTCCCTTTCCTGTGCAGAAGTGAAAACAGCAGACAGTCTCTAAAACCTTCCCTTAATCCCTGTCACTCAAAAAAAAAAAAAAAAATTCAAGAACATCATATGAAATGACTTCTCATCTGTGAAATTTTCTGGTGTTTGCTAACTTTGCAGAAGTACAACTCAAAACTTTCAAGCATATCCTGGTCACAAAGTTCCTGAAGCACTTTCACTTTAGATTTATTTACGGAACAATTCTTTTTTTCTCTATAAAGACACTTCTCTCTCTTTTTAAATGCTTCTTTATTGCCTGGTGTCTATATGAAAGAAGCTGACTGGATCTAAAATGAAAGCACATTTTCAAATACTTGTTGATTTTATATTTAAAGACATCTGTAACAAAATGCCTTGTATTTATGCTGTTCCCTCTGTATGGTCTTCATTCACAGTCCTTATCCAGTTCATGAAAAATATTACCCAATTTCTAAGCATTTGCTGTGTAATATGAGAAGATCCTTTCATTCTTTATTTCTGATTAATCTGAGATTATCAAAACTGCCAAACATTTCAAATTTAAGTTCTTTTGTCCCGTTCCAACCTCTTTGAAAGAAATTCTATTCTTGGACAAGGTAAATCAACTATTTGCTACTTTAAAAATTACCCCTTTATCTATCCAATCTAAAGTCTTGGATTTTCACATATTAGTAGTCAAATAACCTCATATTTAGAAGAAAAGAAGAAAATACCCAAAATAAACTGTTAGTACATGCATTAATCACATTCATTTTAACCATTTAAATATTATAAATAGTTATCACTTTTCAGTGATAAATGATTTTAAAACAATGATTGAAAGTCCTACAAAAACCTCAGTCATGAAAGACTCCGAGGTATCCCCTCACTATTTCTCTTGACCCTGGAAACTGCACAAGTACATTTTGTGATAATTTTGCCCCAGCAGTGAGTTAAAAAAGCATTTCAGGTGCTTGGTCTTTTATGTAACTTTTATTGACTAGGCTATTCGTTCACCCAGAAAGTGTTGCCACACCCCCTTCCTTGGCATTTTATTTCATTTAACTTTCTGCTATGCTCTGGTATAGAATTTAAACAAACCTCTCCTTCATAAAATCTCCACAGAAAACATCGATTTGAAAAATATTTCACTGCAAAATGTGCCCTTTAACTGTGTACATGAGTCAACTGAAAATAAGAACATGAAAATAATATATCTATAACGTGTATATTGCCATATTTTTTGAAAATAGAAGTAGTGATAAGCAATTATAATAATCCCCTAGTATTCACTTTTTATTCCATACACACACACACACACACACACACACTCTCTCTCTCTCTCTCTCTCTCTCAATGTGCACTGACCTCAATAAAGGAATACTTTGAAAAGCAGACAAATAAGTCTTAATTTTATCTACCTGAATTTACTTATCAAATGTATATTCAATCAAAATTTATAATAAATGTTTGTGAAATGTTTAATCATTAGCATACAGTATGATGAGAACATTACTCCACTTACTGAAAATTAATAAACCTATCAAAACACTCAAAATGTGTTTTAGGGAAGGTATGATAATTATATCCTGGCCAAATATGTAATGCTTTCACTTCATCTCCAGTATGTTAAATAAATATCATTGTTCTTACATGCAGACATTATAAGCAAAGTTTACAATTAAAACATAACACACATCTTTGGTATTTGAAATAAAGAATCGTAATTATTACCATAGTATTCCAAAATAGGAAATGGGAATGCTATAAAAATAGAATATCTTAATAGGAAGAGCTTATTACTCAGTACCAATCATTGGAATTAATCCTACCTGTAACCCCAATGCTATCTTCTGTAATCAAATGATAATTCAACTGTTATGCTTCGTACTTTTTTATATATCTATGATATATTATCTAATAATTCCATTTGAAATGTGTAAGCTAAATTATAACAAGAAGCTATATTTGAAAACTGCTTTAGTTAAAATATAAATGCTCAAACAATTTCATTTGCTTCTCACATCAATTCTATAAGAGTGGCAGCAGAATACTGTCATCCTCATTTTGCCTGAGACCATAACCCAAGACTCATGACTTCTAGTCCAAGTATCTGGACATCTAGTCCACAGACTGAGTCTTACCAGGAGGAAGCACAGTGCTCTACACAAGCACATACTTCTTACAGCAACCACATAGGAGGAAAGTGCTGTTATAATATAACTTTCATTTTACAAAATGAGAAAACTAAAGCAGAGCTGTAAAGGCCATTGTTTTAGTTTCCCGTTGCTGCTGTAGCACATTACCAAAAACATAGTGGCTTAAAACAACACAAATTTATTATCTTTCACTTCTGGAGGCCAGAACTCCAAAATGGTTCTCACTGGGCTAAAATCAAGGTTGGCGAGGCTTCATTCCTTTGGGGGACCTCTAAGGGATAATCTGTCTCCTTGCCCTTTCCAGCTTCTAGAGGCTGCCTGCCTGTTTTGGCTCATGGCCCCATTCATGCATGTTCAAAGCCAGCAGTGTTGAGCCAAGTCCAAGTCCAAGTCCTTCTCTTGCTGCCATCTGTCTGGTTCTTTCTTTTGCTTCCCTCTCCCACTTATAAGGACCCTGTAATTACATTGGGCCCACTCAGATAATCCAGGATAATGGGGCCATCTCAAGGTCAGCTGATTAGCAACCTTAATTCCATCTGCAACTTAAATTCTCCTTTGCTTTTTAACCTAATATATGAAGAGGTTTCAGAGATTAAGATGTGGAGATTTGGCAGGGGGCAGGGGGCACTAGTCTGCCTACCACAGTCTCACATAATTAAAAAGTGGTACAGCCACAACTTAAACATGGACTTGTTTGAATCCCAAGCCCACCCATGCTCTCAAACTACTCTATTATACTGCCACTTACGATATGCCCAATAGTAAATAAAAAGTCTTTCCTGCCAGGGAGGCAGAAATTAAGTTACCTCTCCTATTGTCTACTTCAATTGTTGAGGCTGAGTAAACTGAGGCAATCTAATAACAGATAAGTGTTAGAAAATGGGTTGCAATCTCTTTCTTCAGCCTCTGGGAATGCCTGGTTGCACTTTTTGCAACATCGAATGAATAAATATAACTCTTTGAGATAAATGAGGGTGTAATTAGGGCTGCCATATACTGATTACTGACCCAAGGCTGCCCTGAGCATGCTGTGGTTAGATGTCAGAATATGTGATCATTTGTGACTGCAGCTGCACTTGGAATGGGATCTGGACATGTTGCCTCCAATGTATCAGTAGACTCTCACAGTTTTTTAGCTGAAGGACCATAGACACTGCAGCTTCCCTGTGCTGATGTGACCCAGACTAGGATCAGTTTTTGTACCTTGGAACCAAAACAAACCCCATGCTATGAGACACATACCAGAAGCTGTGTCTGGGAGTCTGAAGCCTCCACGATGCTGCTGGTTATGCAAATGGCAGTATTCGCTGTTTTACCCCCTTTCTTAAAGCTAAATCAACATGTTGCTGGGTGAAACTATTGTGTCTTGTGAATATGGTTGACAATACAAATAGGAAACGAAGATCTGTTGTCTTGCTCAACCAGTTACTGAGCGTCTTTTCACAAAAGCAATTCCAGGAACCCCACTTTCAATACCGCTAAATATGATAAGCAAATGTTTGTATTAAACTCAAAACAACATAAAAGTCTTCTTTCTTTTCTTTTAACAGTAACAACGTTCTGTGTAGCTAAACAATAAGATCAAAGGACTCTGACTATAACCAAGGCAAACTTATTAAAAATTAAAATATATCTGTGGCCCAAGTAATATTTAGTTCTTATAATGCCAAAGCAAACCAAGTTAAAAGAGTGAAGAAACAGCAGAAGATTAAAATATAGCAAGGTAATTGGTATCCACTAAACTTCGGAAAGGTGGTGCAAGTAAATTACTACAGCCCAATGATCTGCATACATTCTAACTATTATATATGATAATAATTATATGGGGACATGGCTTATCTACAGTAGAGAATGTACAATGAGTGCTAAATGAACAAACATAGTAAATGTAGAATTTTTAATAGTTGCTGGAGCTACCAGTTAATTACAAAATAAATAAACCTAAGAATAAACAATTGGAACAATGGTGTTCCAAACTTTAGAAGCAATTTGGTAATAACAAGGCAAGTTGAAGATGTACATAGCAAAAGGAGACTTATACCAGTACATTAATTCCAGCATTATTTGCGTTTGCCAAAACTAATCAACAGGGAAAAGGATAAGTAAATTGCAGACTATTCGTACAATGGATTACTATATAGTAATTAAAATGAACAAACTAGAGCTACATAAGTGAGCATGAATAAATCTCAAAAATATTGAGTGACTAAAGCAAGTGACAGTTGAATATATATTATGATATTTTTATAAAGTTAAAAACATTCCAAACAATATTACATATTGTTGATAAATATCAAATGCAAGAAAATGATTATTTCTGAGGAAAAAAGGATAAATGAGGTCCTAGAGGGGTATAGAGACAATTCAGAGCTATCTGTAACTTTTCTTAAAGAAGGTACATATGGCAACATGTTAAGGTTTGATAGGATTCAATGGTGGGGGTACCAGATTGTTTGATGCATTATACTCTAAATTTTTCTGTATGTTTATCGTAGTTTGTGAATATATTAAAAGGAATATGCTTATAGTATCACAAAAAGTTTATGCTGGAAATGACCCTCGGAATATCCAAAATCAGGTGGCCTAGGTCACACAGCCAGGTACCCCAGAACAAGTAAATGAAAACTCTGAAACTACGGCCAACTGTTTAATTTGCACATCTGTTCTCTATCCACTGTGCTTACAGTATATTATGTTTTCCTTTTGCTTTTTTTGGGTCGGGGGAGGGTGTGGTGCGTTTTTTTTTGTTGTTGTTGTTGTTAAATGAGAAATTAAAATTTTTTTTTAATTAGAGAGAAAAATCCCAGTTCAACAGTTCTTTCATTTCTGGATAACAGCCTTTGTAGCCTTAAGGGTTATAAATTTTAAGACTTTGAGAATAAAGTAAAGGTGAGAGAAAAAAAGCCTCAGGGCTATCTGAAAGTCTTTACATGTCCAAGCTGGAAAGAATCATTTCACCATAATTGTCAACACATAAACTTGCTATGGAAGCCAAACACATTTGCAGAGTTATGGATAAAGGGCAGGGGTGCAGTTATTCTTAATAGAGATGACAGCCATCTGTCTCACCCTTAAATGTTAGCCTGGATTTCAACCAGAAACATGAGAAGTGCCCCAGGCTCAGTGACTAAGGAGAAAAGCACTGGTCACCTCCTTCCAGGAAACGATACTGTAGAAAAGAACAGAAGCAAAAAATAATCATCTACCTTAGATTTATTCCATGATGTTACCTTTCCCCTAGGTGTTTTCCCCTAAGGGATGGCGCAACCCTTTCCTTAAATTCCAGAACAAAGATCAGTTCCAAAGGAAGGTGGAGAGAACTAACACTTGAGCTTTTTTGTCAGATATTCTACAGGTGTTTCCTTATTTCAGTCTCATAGCCACCCTTTGAGGCAGGTACTGTCAACCCTATTACACAGAGAAGAAAGTGGGGTTCCAAAGGTCAGATAAGATATCCAATGTCATGCATCTAGTTAAGTACAAAATATCCACCTAAACTCCCTTTCTTTTTTTTTTTTTAGCTACACATTTCCAAAAATCCACAGTCTTTGTGACTTTTTGTTCTCTCTCAGGTCCCCAGTTTTTTCATCTGAAAACTGGGTGGATTGGAATAGCCTATCTTGAACATTCTGTGATTATCTGAATAAAGTAACCCTGGAAGGGCAGACACTGAGTTATAATCAACATAGTCAACTTGGAGAGAAGTCTAAATAGAGCCTTGACAAAAAAAGATTCAGCACACTTGACCAGAGACATTGCATGAAATTTAAAAATAAATAGGCAAAAATTTGAAAAGGAAGGTTTTATTGCTTAACAGACAATCTATTCTTTGAGACTGGCCAGGGCACCATGGACAGATTTATCATCTTAAGTGTTAGTTTGATTTTATGCCTCCTTGAGCTCAGAAACCTCCCAAATCAAATCACATCTCCCTAACGGTTACTTTACTACCAACTCCCATCCTTTTCTAACCAGCTACTCTGCTAATCAGAAAGAAAAATAGTTGATCATCCTGACTTTTAACTTTCAGACACATTGTCTTTTTTCTGTTCATGCTCTCAGGCCTTCTTTCCATGAAGTTATGTCGCTTCTCTCCATCAGGGATCAGCTCCAGGCTCACCTCTTCTGTAAAGTCTTTGCTTGACTGAGCCCAGTAGGGTCCAGTGACTTCAATTATTTCATATTTCTCTTGTCTTTGTGGCACAAAGGAAAGAGAAAATGGGATTTTCAAATTCTATTTCTACCATATGCCAGATATTCTGCCAAATCTTTAATAAGTGGAGTCACATTAATCGTATATGTCTGTCAAGTGGCACAAAGGAAAGAGAAAATGGGATTTTCAAATTCTATTTCTACCATGTGCCAGATATTCTGCCAAATCTTTAATAAGTGGAGTCACATTAATCGTATATGTCTGTCAAGCTAGGTAATATTGTTCCTGTTTCATCGATGACAAAACTGGGCCTCAGCAACATTAAAGTGACTTGTCCAAGATCACACATTTAGAAAACAGAATTGAGAACTGGATCAATCTGTATCTAAACCCCATACCAAAGTTTTCTGCAGTCAAAGAAGACATTGGAGACATGAAAGAAATGCATATTTTTTATTTTTCCCCTTCTTCTAAGTGATGTGAAATTACATTTAGAAAACAGAATTGAGAACTGGATCAATCTGTATCTAAACCCCATACCAAAGTTTTCTGCAGTCAAAGAAGAAATTGGAGACATGAAAGAAATGCATATTTTTTATTTTTCCCCTTCTTCTAAGTGATGTGAAATCAGTTTATTCATATTCCTCTATTTCTAAAATGCTAGAACTCTCCAGTGCCAGCAAATCTTGCATTGCTGAATTCCCAAGTGGTATAAAAATGAATCTCATTTTCCTCCAATAAATAACATAAATGCTGACCAAGGATATTGAACATGAAGCCAAACACATTATCCTCTCCTTGAAACCAACCACACTATATCAACACACAAAACTGCAGCTCTGGTTGCCACAGCTCAGTGAAGGCTTAACTAGATTTGGAGGGGGTCCAGGGATGAGCAATTAAAACATCCTAGGAGATGGAAAGGGCTGTCTTAAAAGAACAAACTAAAATCAATCAAGACTTAAGTTTACCATGATAAAGACTGAGAACTGATGGACTCATAGTCCGTAAAAACATGTCGGGATAGATAGTGTGGGCATACATATGCTCTGTGTCACGGATGTTTGCTGTTTTGGAGCCATCCAGCGTCCATTTCCCCTTCCTCCTGGTATCTGGAGTTCTTCATAGGGAACTGCATGTCTTCACTTGTGTGTGTGTTGTGGTTGAAGGGTAAATCCAGAACCTCCCCCCTACCAAAGGATTTCAGTGAATTTTGGAGCCATCCAGCGTCCATTTCCCCTTCCTCCTGGTATCTGGAGTTCTTCATAGGGAACTGCATGTCCTTCACTAGTGTGTGTGTTGTGGTTGAAGGGTAAATCCAGAACCTCCCCCCTACCAAAGGATTTCAGTGAATGAGGCTGTCCTTTTAACATACCTAGTAAAGCCATGGTGAAGTCATGTAACCTAAGCTCAATCAATCAGACTCCTGCACTCTTTCAATTTTGAATCTTAAGAGACAGAGAGCTAAGAAGCCAGAGGAAGTGGTTGTTAGGTTTATCCATCCAACCATTCCTGTTATGAAATCATTCCTTCCTTTCTGTATCCTGGCCATTAGGCGCCTCCTTGGTTCCAGTCTCTTTCTACACACATTTCTCCACCCTGCCAATCAAATCTATGAGCTCATAATAGCTTTGCAATAAGTTCCTTTTTGTTTAAAGTAGACAGAATCAATTTCAGATACCTCTTTCCAAAGAAACAGATATACACATCAAAGCCCAGATGAGGTGCTAAAAGGTAACCCTTTTATTAGAACAATGGTAAGCAAGGTGCAGGTTAAAAAACTGGTGGAAAGGAATTGACACATGCCAGACACGGAAATAAAAGAGCTTCAACCTTATTATCACATTTAAGTCTCACAACAACCCAGTGAGATGGAAAGTAGGATCTCAATTTTACAGACTGAAACTGAGGCTTAGGAAGGTTAAGTAGCATGCCCAGGGTAAGTGGTAAGAAATGAAGGAGGCTGGAATAAAATGTAAGTATGTCCCTAGTCAAATTATAAAGAATTCTAAATTGAAACAAGTGATATTTAGACTGTTTGTTTATGCTTTAAGGAGTGGACATCAAGAAAGAAAAGATTCTTTTACAACATGTTTGGGCATTCCTATCTGATAAAAGCCTTAAGGACAGATGAAGAAATAGATGAACAGATGGGGGGGTAGATGATTGGTTGAGCTCAAGGGAAAGTAATTCTTACGTGATTAGCTGTTAAAACACCAATAACAATTGTTGTTAACACAAAATAAAACAAAATACCGTATCTGAAGATGCCATTTGAAGATATAACACACATTTACATTGCATATCAATTTTTCCTCAATGTAATATTTAGACGAATAACGAAATTCACAAGTCACTTTACTACTAGATGGCTTCAAACTTTCTTAACAATTAGAAGCTAAGGCAAAAAATCTACATTTTTTGGAAAAAAGCATGATTTCACTTCAATCAAAATCACTCAAAATGACTGAGGACATTCATTTAGTTAAACATATCACAAATTAAGTCATTTTGAAGAAAAACTAGTACTCTTTTGGGGGATGGTATGTGCTTTTTCTCAGAGACATTGATATACAATTTCAAAAAGTGAGAGTATTCTCAACTGACTTATTTGAAATAATACACATTAGCATGCCAAGGAAGAGGATGTAGAATGAGGGGGAAACGTGGGATGCTGATTACAACCAGTCACTTCATTTCACAAAAGAGACAATTGAAGGCCAGTGAAGTCAAGTGACTTACTGAGGCTCACACAGCAGGTGCTGCCCAACTTGGGCTTCATACTCAGAGACTCCTGGTTTAGGGATCGTGCTACTGCTTCTATATCACATTGACCTTTACTAAACCTAGAAAACATTCTGTGGGCCAACATGTAAGGAAACGTAGAAAATGATTCTTTCCGCTAGTGAATTTAAAAAAAAGAATTATAGTAACAGAAATGCAGATTTTTTTTCTTCTTTTATTTCAGACTAATGGAGTTATTTCCATTTACCTTCCCTCACTCCCATTTGCTGTTGTTGCTGTTCAGAGATGTGACTGATTTTCTAATCTTGTTCATCTCTCAGCATCACAAACCTGATTCTACTCACATTCTTAAAAATGAAAGAACAGCTCTTGGGTCAGCATTCTTCCCACTAGTGGCATCCATTATCCTTTGACAGGTAATGTGGGGGATCAGAATCCTGCCATCCAACTGGGAAACATCCCTGAAATACGAATGAAAATCTCAACCTGCTTTTCACAGGCCATGGCTCTGCCATCAGACAGATCGATGCCTCAATTTCCTTAATTAATGATCATCTCACTAGGGGAGAAGGAGTGGATATTGTTTCAGTCTTTGTAAAACTTTTCAGCAAACACTGGAGCTCTCCTGAGCATTCACAGGGATATAACAAGCCCTATCCTGAACAATACACTCATTCTCAAGCTTTATTTATTCAGCTGATCCTATGGATAGATGTTCTGAAACCTGTAAAAAAATAATTTTAAAAGGGAAATTTATACTCAAATCTTTCTAACAATTACTTCAGCAGCAATCATTTATTATGTACCTACTATGTGTGTTGCACTGGGCTGGCCCTTGAAAACATCTAAGTCAGGCTCTGTTTGAGAGAATCTGTAATTTAATGGAAGTGACAGATCATATTTATAAATTGTGTATTTCACTGTCCTGGGGTAACCTAATAAAATTCCCCAATGGCACACTTTTCATCTAAGTCAGGCTCTGTTTGAGAGAATCTGTAATTTAATGGAAGAGACAGATCATATCTATAAATTGTGTATTTCACTGTCCTGGGGTAACCTAATAAAATTCCCCAATGGCACACTTTTTGTCCCCAAAATTTTGAACAGATGTCTCTATCTGGAAATTGTGCTTAGAGTCAAACCCAACTCTGCTTTGTGGTGCTTAGACTAGGACTCTTGCTAACCACATCTCTATCTTGCCAGCTGCTCTCTTTCAGGTTCTGCCCATATGGGTGCAAGAGGAGGACTGTGAGGCTTCAGAATGAAGAGGGACTTCATCCTTCATGCTTGTTTTCTTTTTGCTTCCTCCTGTCAGCATTATCCCAGCAGTGATTCTTCAATCCAATAGCAATAACTGTTTTTTTCAGTAGCAGCATTTGCAGTTTGCAGTTTTTCCCACATTTGAAGAACCATCATTAAGCCACCCCCAGATACCAATAGCAGCTTGCTGACATCCCACCTCCCCATTGTAGACACCCAAGTACCAGTCCTGTGATAGCATTTATTTCATGTGCAGAGACACTAGCACCAGCTAAACCATGCCCTCCTCAGGTAACTCAGCTTAATTCTGTTAAGAAGCCTCTTCTCCAAGTTTCTAAATGTGAATAATTCCAGCCTCTTCCTTTTGTTCCCCAGCCCCAAATAGCTGTTCCCTGAAGATCCTACTTCACTTTATCTCAATGTTCTCTTTTATGTTTTTAGTTCTTTAATATGTTGCACTTCATTATATTAAATCCTGTCTTTTAAAATAACTGGTATAGTTTCTGTCTCCTTAGTGGACCCTAATTGATCACAAAGTTCAGTGTAGCCCATCTCCTTAAGAGCACAGGCTCTGGAGCCTGACTGCCAGAATCTGAGTCTCAGCTCTACTATTTAGTAGCTGTGATAAAGTTAGTTGGGAAGTTAGTTCACCACTCTGTACCTCTGTATTCTCATCTGTTACATTGATATAATAATAGTACTTACTTTGTAAGATTGTTGTGAGAATTAAATGAGTTGATATATATAAAGTCTTAGAATAATGCCTAACCCATAGAAGCACTATTAAGAATCTAGCTACTATTCTTACAAAGTGAACCACATACACTCAGAAACCAGCATATCTCCTTTGATGCACTAGTATGGAAGAAATAATGATGATGATTAAAGTGTAGCACTTTGTACTATTTAAATGAAAATTTGAGGTTTCTGCAACTTTGCTGTTGATCCAATAGGAAAGTTGGAAAACTTAGCCTGTCATAATTGAGAGAAAATAAAGGAACAATTGTTAACAAAATTAAGTGTAGACATTTCCAATCTTTAATATCACAAAAATTCACACATTTTCTTGAGAATGCAGTTCAGAGACAGTAAATAGTGGGTATAATTACCCAGGTGTTTTCCTAAATCAGTACATACTGCTAATGTGACACAGTGATATTGTGGACAAAAGAATGACCTTTGGAGTCAGAATCGGGTTCCAACTCCAGCTCTGCCTTTTTCTACCTATGAGACTGTGATTAACTCCTCAGAACCACATAGCCCTGGCACTTAGTAGGCATTCAACAAGCAGCAGATTCTTTCCTCCTTTCAATAAATGTTCCCTAAATAAATTCATTTGCCTGGTTTCACCATTTGCTATTTCTTCTGCTTTTCCCCATAAATATAATATTAAAGTATCATTAATACTCACATATCAAATAAAACCCAGCAGAATCTCAATGATGACTAAAATTAGGTTTAAAAGGTCTAAAAGTGTTCCAGCTCCAACTATGTCACCTTGAAGAGAGATTAATCAGCTCACCAAAGAAATATTAGCTTCAATAGGAAAGTGCAGGCACTTGGGTGCTTCCTCATTTTTAAAGAAGCTTCTTTGACATGATGCTTACTTTACCTCGTATATCAATGGTGAGATGGAAAGAAAAGGGCTAGGATTCCGGATTCACCTAGAAAGTGCAATTTTTCTAAGCAGAGAACACTTTTTGTTATAAGAAGCTCAATTATTGAGTAAATCCCTGGAGAAGCATTTATTAAAAAGAGCTGGAAATTTAGACAAAAGGTTTGTAGAGCTCTTTCCAGATGACCTGACCAAGCCTTGGCCCAGAGAAGAGACAGGGAGACACACCAGAGACAAATAATTGATGGCAGTGCAGAATTCTCAGCCAAAAAGCTTCTCAGACAAAATTTAGAGAAAGTACTAGGCCAATGTGTCTGCTGCTCAGCTAGAGGAGGAACTGAAGTCTCCCTTCTAAATTAGACCTTAAATAGCTCCGAGCTGTAAATAAATAGAAATGGATGATTTATTTCTACATTATTTGTCAACTCATTTATTTTCCACTGAAAGGAAAATTGTCTACTCTTGATCTTAAAGTATTTTCTAATTGCTTGGAAATCATGTCGGGGCCAAAAAAAAAAAAATCTCCACCTAAATTATCTGATAAGAATCATGAGTAGCAGCATGCCAAACAGAATCAGGAGCAAATTAGTAATTCTAAATCAGAATGCATTTTTCAGTCATCTAGAAATTTGTTTTCCAATTAGCACTCACTGATTTGCACAACAAAAAAGAAGCATCTACTATAATCTCAGCTTTGGAAACAACCAATTTTGTTTTTCTACCAGATGATAGGATATAAGTCAGAGATTATGCAATACAGGTTAATTTAATTCTATAAGGACAGCAAAATGATGTTGCCCGATGCATATTTATATAGCACTGTCACTTAAATCACTTGTCTGCGAACTCTGGCTTGGGGGCCAAATCCAGCCCTCAGACTAAATCCTGTCCTCCAGCCAGCTATGCCATTGTGTAAATAAGTTTTATTGGAATACAGTTACACTCGTCTGTTTACATACTATAGTCCACGGCTGATTTTCTGCTACGATACCAGACTTGAATAGTTGGCACCCACACATTATAGCCTAAAATATTTACTATCTGGTCCTTTACAGAAAAAAAAAAAAAATGTGTTGACTTCTGTCCTAAATTGTTGCACTAATACTATCCTGTATTTTGGTCACAATGATAGATGGGATAAGACCACTCCTGGGCCGGCCTGGTGGCGCACTGGAGAGTGCGCCTCCCACCGAGGGTTCAGATCCCAAGTGGAGACTGGTTCCCACTCACTGGCTGAGCGTGGTGTGGGCGCGACACCGAGGGTTGCGATCCCGTTACCGGTCAGTAAAAAAGACAAAAAGGAAAAAGAAAAAAAAAAAAAAAAAGACCACTCCTGACTCAAACTATGTGCAAAATGTGGCTCCTGGAAGCAAATAAAATACTACTCATTGAGACTTCTCTTCAAGTCAAGGTCCAGTGTAGTCACTTCGTGTCCTAGAATTTGGGTGGAGTGAATTTTCTTGGCTATTGATTTTGTTCTCAGCCAAGTGACTTGCTTAGGCTAATGGATGTTAACAGATATGACATAAACAAAGGTTTGCAATGTATGTACACTTGTCCCTTTGTATTCACAAGGGATTGGTTCCAGGACCTCCCAC
>NW_007727898.1:209957-211008 GCF_000696425.1 Galeopterus variegatus
AAAAAAAAAAAAAGAAAAAAAAAAAAAAAAAAAAAAAAAAGACCACTCCTGACTCAAACTATGTGCAAAATGTGGCTCCTGGAAGCAAATAAAATACTACTCATTGAGACTTCTCTTCAAGTCAAGGTCCAGTGTAGTCACTTCGTGTCCTAGAATTTGGGTGGAGTGAATTTTCTTGGCTATTGATTTTGTTCTCAGCCAAGTGACTTGCTTAGGCTAATGGATGTTAACAGATATGACATAAACAAAGGTTTGCAATGTATGTACACTTGTCCCTTTGTATTCACAAGGGATTGGTTCCAGGACCTCCCACAGATACCAAAATCTGAGGATGCTCAAGTCTCATATATAAAATGGTGTAGTATTTGCATATAATCTACACACATCCTTCTGTATATGCAAAATCATCTCTAGATTATTTATTATATCTAACACAATGTAAACGTTATGTAAATAGCTGTTATGCTGTATTGTTTTTTTTTTATTGTTGTATTGTTGTTTTTTATTTTTCTTTTTTTCAAGTATTTCCAATCCATGGTCAGTTGAGTCTGTGAATACAGAACCTATGGATATGGAGGGCTGACTATATATGTCATATTGGGCTTTTCTCACAATCTTTGCCATAAAAATATATGCCTCTGCTCACATGCTATTCCAAGGAGGGTCGGAGACACACTAGCCAACTCATACCATGAAGCAGAGCTACCCCAGCCAACCTACAAGTCCTTGAGAAAAAATGATTCTTTTTAAGCCACTGAGTTTTGGGATGGTTGGTTTCATGTCATTATTGTGATAATAGCTAACTAGTACATAATCAAACCACTTTCTCATTGTACTTTGAAACCCTCTAAATACATTATTTCCTCTATACCTATGTTTCTGCTAGTTGCCTGCCTGAAATATCCTCTCTTCACCACTGTATATTCAAAATATTTTGTTTTATGTTTTCAGGACCTATCCCTAGTCCAATTTTTTTCATAAAGAAGCCTTCATTGGGCCGGCCCGGTGGTGCACTGGATAGTGCGCCGCTTGGGAAGCGCGGCGGCGCTCC
>NW_007727898.1:211524-213071 GCF_000696425.1 Galeopterus variegatus
TTATTTATAGTAAAACTATTAATTAATGCCCTAGCAAAACGGTCTTAAAATAATCCAGTTTATCACTTGCACTTTTTCAGGGAGGGGCAGAGGGAGTGCTCTGAGTGATTCTATAATTAATCATCTGTTCAATTAGATTGCAAACTCCTTGACGATGAAAATAAAGCCTCATTAAATATTTAGTGATTGGTGTCCTTGGGCAAGACCAACAAAATAGAAAAACACTGTGAAAGAAAATTCTTATTAGGGAAATAGGACCGTAAAAAACTAGTAGTACTCCTCTTACCAAATAACCAACTAATTTTAGCTGATTCATATTAGTGTTGAAGAAAGAACTCTGCACAGCAAATGAAACAAGAAAGTGAAGAGATAACCAAATTAGGAGAAAATATTTGCAAATTATACATGGGGTACGGAGCTAATAAACAAAATATGTAAAGAACTCAAACTTCTCAATAAAAAGAAAACAAACTGATTAAAAAGTGGAAAATGGGCAAAAGACCTGAAGAGAAATTTCTCAAAAGAGGATATACAAATGACCAATAGATATATGGGAAAATGCTCGACATCACTAATCATCAGGGAAATAAAAATAAAACCATAATGAGATATCACCTCCCAACTGTTAGAATCACTATTATCAAAAAGACAAAAGATAAAAAATGCTGGTAAGGGTGTGAAGAAAAGGGAACCCTTGTGCACTGCTGATGGGAATGTAAACTAGTACAATCATTATGGAAACAGTATGGAGGTTCCTCAAAGAAACTGAAAATAGATTCACTGTGTGATCCAGCAGTCCCACGACTGGGTATATATCCAAAGGAACTGAAATCAGCACACTGAAGAGATGTCTGCACTCGCATGTTCTTTGGAGCATTATTTGCAATAGCCAAAATATAGAAACAACTGAAATGCCCATCAATGGATAAATAGATAAAGAAAAATGTGGTATATACACACACACACACACACACACACACACACACATTAGAATACTATTCAGCTTTAAACAAGAATGAAATTCTGTCATTTGTGACGACATGGATGAATCTAGCAGACATTATATGAAGTTAAATAAGCCAGGCACGGAAATACAAATACACATGCTCTCACTTATATGTGGAATCTAAACAAGCAGACTTTTAGAAGAGGAGAATAGAATGGGATGGACAGAGAAAGGGGAGATGAGATGTCGGTCCAAATCTATAAAGTTTCAGTTTCAGAACAGGAGGAAAAAGTTTTGTTGGTCTATTTCACAGAATAGTGACTATAGTTAATAATAATGTATTGTATATTTCAAAACTGCTAAAAGAATGAATTTTGTTTATTTATTTTTGTTTTGGTGGCTGTCCAATATACCATACTCAAACCAACTGCCAGCCCAAAGAGCAAATTTTAAATGTTCTCACCAGAAAGAAATAATAAGTATGTGAGGTGACGGATATGTTAATTAGCCTGATTTGTTTCTATAATGTATATATGTATCGAAACATCATTATATCCCATAAATAATTACAACTATTATTTGTCAATTAGAAACTAAGTTT
>NW_007727898.1:214278-217479 GCF_000696425.1 Galeopterus variegatus
GGACCCTGGGGACCACATAGTCCTAAGTGTTCAGATGGCACTGAGGCACCAGGAGGTTATGAAAGTTGTAAGCGTCAGTGAAGAACTGGAATGAAGGGAATCAAATAAGAAAAGCATACATCTTTGAGCTTCCTACACTGGAAGCACCAAAACTGCTGCACAGTTCTTGGTGCGGACCTTTTCTTAAAGTGTGGAACACCTACAACGAAAACACTTGATGGGATCTTTAAAATGAAAATTCTTGGAGAGAAAGCTCCAGAATCAGCATTTGCAACAATTTCTCTGGGTGTGATTATTTTGCAACTTGAAATCTGATATGGTGACCTATTAATATAATTCTCAAAGAATCTACAGTGTTTTCCAAAGCACATGGCTACAGGCAATGCTCTGGGCTCTGGGGTAAAAGCAATGTCAGGCCAGCCTGTCACATATGAGGGGTCTCTCTTATCATTGCATTTTATTTCAATAACATATTTAGATCATTATCCAGGAAAACTGAGTTTTGGTGCTACTGTCACTACTAGCTGCCTGAAAAGCTTTAGGCAAATCAGATCCCATTCCCACCGAGGCACTCATTATGCCTGAATTTACTGTTAGACTTATCAGTCCTGGGAATTCCTCATTCCTACTGCCAATCCTCATCGGAATTTCTAAACACAGACAGCAGCACAAGAGTCTAAGAAGTTTCAGTTAGGAAGCACGTTATCAGAAATTCACATTTATGCCACCACTTAAACTTCTGATTAGTGACAACATGGAGAGGGCCCATGTTTGCTCTGCACCAACTTGATGTGACACAAATGTGGGCAAAATGCATAACGACACTTGGCTCACCTCTTCCTCTATTATAAAGAATCCCTCAGCTTTTATTTCAATTTTGTGAGGTAATTTAGTGGAATCAAATTTTAAGGCCTAAAAATGCTATAATGACTATTCCAATTCAATGGCAATTACTAATTGATTCAAGCCTACTACCACGACACTTGGCAAGAAACTGTCACACAGTAACAGTGTGTGTGTGCAAAACCTCAGGTGGGCCAGGGTCAGCTTGTGGGCAGCTGTTGTAGTCTCCTTTGACTTAGAAATGTAACTGTTAGCATATTTCCAGAATCCTACGTGAGGAACACAAGGGGACTCTGGAGACAAGTGTCTTCTCAGCCTTAACAATCTCACAACCTAGGGAATGATTTCACCTCATTTCATTGAAGAAACAAATTTGACTTCAATAAAACAACTAAGGGAGAATTCAAAACAAAGAAAAAGTATTGAAATTCTAAGCAGAATGGCTCAGCACGTTGACGGAGACAGAAATATTTAATGACATCTCCACTTAGGTAACACTATATGCCAGGCACTGTGTAAGTCCCTTATATGCTTAGCTTAATTAGTCCTCACAGCAACCCACAAGGAAGATGAAGGAAGCAAGAGTCTACACTCTTCCCACTNGAAACATCATTATATCCCATAAATAATTACAACTATTATTTGTCAATTAGAAACTAAGTTTTTTAAAAAATGAAGAACTCAACTTGACCAGATAACATGTCATCACTTCTTAAACTTGGATTCTATTAACATTCCTTTCTTAGTTAGCTCACATTGCTATAACAAAATATGTAACAATGGACATTTATATCTCACAGTTCTGGAGGCTGGGATGCCCAAGATCAAGGTATCAGGAGATTTGGTTCCTCACGAGGGCTTTCTTCCAAGCTTGCAGACTGCAACCATCTCTCTGTGCTCTCTCATAGCAGAGAGAGAGAGATCTCTGGTCTCTTTTCCTCTTCTTATAAGAACACTTATATCATCCTGGGGGCTCCATCCTCATGACCTCAACTAAACCTAATTACCTCATAGCAGCACCACCTCCCAATACCATCACATTGAGGGATAGGGCTTCGATATATGAATTCTGGGGAAGACACATTCAGTCACCTCTGCCATGAGGTGAGCAAAGGTCAGGATGGAGGAAGAGGACAGTAAATACTCTGGCATGTTATACATTCATTGTAATGAAAAGAGCACGGGCTTTCAAGTAGAGAGGATTTGGATCTGAATCCCGAGTCCATGATTCATTATTTGGGTGATCTTTGACAAATCCATGAATTCTATGAATTTGTTTCCTGATCTGTAAAATAGAGATAGAAGTGCCTATTTCCTAGTGTTGTAGTGGGCATTAAATGAATTAAACAAACAGCATGGGTAAAATCATATTATTGACTCAGACCCATGATATGAGTTTAATAACCCTCACCCACCTCCTTTTCTTTTTTTTCTAAAAGGCAAATCCTGAAAGGACCCTGGGGACCACATAGTCCTAAGTGTTCAGATGGCACTGAGGCACCAGGAGGTTATGNATCAGTCCTGGGAATTCCTCATTCCTACTGCCAATCCTCATCGGAATTTCTAAACACAGACAGCAGCACAAGAGTCTAAGAAGTTTCAGTTAGGAAGCACGTTATCAGAAATTCACATTTATGCCACCACTTAAACTTCTGATTAGTGACAACATGGAGAGGGCCCATGTTTGCTCTACACCAACTTGATGTGACACAAATGTGGGCAAAATGCATAACAACACTTGGCTCACCTCTTCCTCTCTTATAAAGAATCCCTCAGCTTTTACTTCAATTTTGTGAGGTAATTTAGTGGAATCAAATTTTAAGGCCTAAAAATGCTATAATGACTATTCCAATTCAATGGCAATTACTAATTGATTCAAGCCTACTACCACGACACTTGGCAAGAAACTGTCACACAGTAACAGTGTGTGTGTGCAAAACCTCAGGTGGGCCAGGTTCAGCTTGTGGGCAGCTGTTGTAGTCTCCTATGACTTAGAAATGTAACTGTTAGCATATTTCCAGAATCCCAAGTGAGGAACACAAGAGGACTCTGGAGACAAGTGTCTTCTCAGCCATAACAATCTCACAAACTTGGGAACGATTTCACCTCATCTCATTGAAGAAACAAATTTGACTTCAATAAAACAACTAAGGGAGAATTCAAAACAAAGCAAAGGTATTGAAATTCTAAGCAGAATGGCTCAGCACGTTGATGGAGACAGAAACATTTAATGACATCTCCACTTAGGTAACACTATATGCCAGGCACTGTGTAAGTCCCTTATATGCTTAGCTTATTTAGTCCTCACAGCAACCCACAAGGAAGATGAAGGAAGCAAGAGTCTACACTCTTCCCACT
>NW_007727898.1:217914-234306 GCF_000696425.1 Galeopterus variegatus
TTAGTCCTCACAGCAACCCACAAGGAAGATGAAGGAAGCAAGAGTCTACACTCTTCCCACTGTAATGTACTCCCTCTCAATGCAAATATGTGGGCCTAGAATTAGCAAGAAGGAAATAGCAGGGATTCTTACTTGGAAGAAGGGGACTTTAGCCGCAAAGACACTGAAGCTGGAGTAAATACGGTGGATAAGTTAAAGATGGTTTGTCATGTAGGAAAACACAGATGTTCAGGTTAGCATTCATTTTGAATGCCTTGTAAGCCAGAACTATACCATGCAAAGCTTGGGTTTTTTCACTGACTATGACAACAGTCATCCCACAGAGGAGGTATTTTAAAACTAGGCTCCAAAAGTTAAATGAGGTCAAAGACAAACCATCATCATTTGGAGAAATAAATGACAGCCCCACTGTCAAGATAATCTGAAGCTTCTTCTACACTGTAGCATCAGAGCTGCTAAGAATCATTTAATCATTCTGTTTGTGGATACATGAAATGAGGAAAGACTGATATTTATATAGTAACTCATTTTTCTCATTAAAGATGAGAAATTCAGAGATTTAAACCCAGCACTGACACACATTATTTCAGTTGATCACTTTTGAATTCTAAATTAAGGACATTTTTCACCTGATTAAAATTCATCATGAATTCGAATGACAACAGAAAATATTTACAGTGATCAAGTATGCTTTGCCAAAAATCCCTTCTCATATCACTCTGTCAAGAGATAACATATGTGCATTCACACTAAAATCGAGCTCTAACATTGACTCTTAAGTTAGAGAAAAAGAAAGAGAAAGAGCGAACATGCAAAAAAACCCAGAAACCAAACAAAAGAGATGTTATCTGTAGGTGCTAATGGGGCTACTGGCTCACGAACCCACCCAGAATGCAAAAGTGATAGGAGACAGCCAAGTAAGTAAGATCCGTTATTTTGAAAATGAAAAAAGGCCAGGGTTACACTGCTTCCAGTTTTAGATGGAAATTCAGTAAACTTGAACTTCATGCAAGATATTTTATAGCCTAGAGTAGGTTTTCACACATTGTTCCAGGATGAATTTGTCCTGGTCTGCCCGGTTTGTGTGAGAGATGAGCAACAAGTGATTTGCAACTACTCATAATTAACGTACAGAAATTTTAAATGATTTACTTCTTGAATGTCAGTAAGAATGAACTCAAGGTTATCTTAATCTTAAATTCCCCCTAATTCACTTGTATTTCAGTTCTGGAGAGGAAGTAAAAGAAGTGGTTAGATTATAGGGATTAAATGCACACAAACTACTGCCTTTCTTATCTATTCTGCATCCCACATTGAGAAATCATAAATGATGCGGAGTTATAGCTAACTTGAGCATACCCAGGAATTTATTCATCATGTGAACTATGACAAAAATGACTAAGAACAATGGGTCTAAAACAGTCTCAAAACCACTATACCTGAATGGACACTGTTTCTTCCCCCTCCCTCCCTCCTCCAAACTACCCCATGCTCCCCCATGCTTTGCCATAACTATAGCAATTTCTTTTCTTCCTGCACACTCATTGTCTGTCCCTCGCTTATTGTTTGAGATAGAGGATACATTTAATCAACTATCTTATAATTTGATGACAAACACTGGTCTAGACCATATAATTAGTTTAATTTGATATCTAGGTCTCAGTAACTATTTTTTTTTCGTCATTTATGGTATAGTCCACTCACTACTCACAGTGGTACAATGTGGTATGGAGGATGGTGAAGAATAACTTCGAATGTTGTAATATAGAGTTGTTGCAAGCTACCACACATATTTTGTGGGAAATGTGGAATTTAGTAAGCAGGGACTGTTTGGTAGGGTGGCCATACCTCTCAATTTGCCTGGGACAGAATCAGTTATTAGTTGTTAATCTATTGATTCTTTAATCGCACCCTCTCTCACTCTCAGGAGGGAATCAGTTTGGATAAAAAATATATGTAGCTACCCTATGCAGTGATGAACATGGTATTTCTTGGATTTATACTTTGGGTCCAGCTCCTTTTGGCCAAATGACCCTGGACAAGTTCCTTAGCCTCTCAGAGCTGTGGTTTCCTTGTCTGTAAAGTAAGGAGAATAATACTATTTAGTTGCTTCACTGCAATTGTGATGGTTAAATAAAGTAATGTATATAAAGTATTTAGAAGAATACCTGGCATGTGGCAATAACCATAATTATTATCATCATTTAAGACACAGATCATGTATTACTTACTTGAAGAAACCTTCTTGAATTTGCCCCCAATCCAGAGATACGCTTGCACACTGGGTCAGGTTTTCCATTGCATTCCTATAGCAACATGCACACATGTACACACACACACACACACACACACACATGCACACACATATCTGAGTACCACGCAAAAATTAAGTCAATTTATACTTATCAAATGCCACCTTCCATATGTCAGGTGCAATGTCAAGTACTGTTACCATCTGCTTATGTGCTTGCCTCTTCTTGAAGACAGAGAATGTTTCTTATCCATTTTGCCTAGTACATAGTTTGCTCTCAAATATCTGTTGAACTGAACTGAAGGTGAGAAAAAAGAAGGATATCACTGTGTTTTCCTGGCATAATGAGGAAGGAGTTCAGGAAGAAAGTGGGTATTGAAATGTGGGAGGGTTTTAAAAAGCAGGGGAGAGAAAATGTGTTGTTCTCCTTTTGACAAAGTACATATGCTATTAAATTAGAAAAAGAATGTGAAAGTGCTTTGTAAATCTGAGAGCACTGTACATTCCTAATTATAAGCAAAACACAGAACTGGGAGTTAGTTTGATATTTGCAGAAAATCTGCCAAAGAGTCTATAATTTGCCTTTTCCCTCACTGGCCTCTACAGTCAAGCTTGAAATTTACCCCATTTACCTCCTACTGTCAAATAACTCATTTAAATGAGGATGCCTGGAGCAGTGTGTGTGTCATACCAGACTTGTTCTGCACGTATCTTTCTGAGAAGTTGCAGGTGAATCAAATTTTTGCAAGTCTAATCAAATTTGAAATGCATTGGGGGAGCTTGCTATTTAGGGATATCCCATAGTGAGTTATATTGTAAAGTAAATTAAATATATTAATAAAACAAATCACACTCTTTAATCCCTATTGTTTCTAAACCTGGGTTTTCAGAGAGAAAGTTCAATAAAATCAATGCGAAGTAGTGTCATACAAACACAACACACACATATACACATATACACACACCTCTGTCAATGAGTCGTCTTATAAGCTCCATGAACTGCCAACATTCAAAAACACCCAGTTTCCCCCACATTCTTTACCCAGAAATATTTATGTTAAGCTGCAAGCTGCCTTTAAAAAGGAATCATATAAGAGTTACATTCTTGAAAATGTGCAGAAATAGCCTCAACTTTGAACATGCACATAAAGTATTTGTCACCGTGTGTGGCATATAGTAAATATTTTACATATGGTCTTCTTTGTAATAGTATCATTATTAAATAAAGAGAACAGAAAAAAAGGATTAAAAAATAAACCCTGATACTAATCCCTCAAGAAAGATAACAATACACATCCAGGACAACATAGTAAACAAAACTATTTTGGGGATAATACCTAAAATAATGGCTATTTTCTCAAAGACAGGAAAGAAGACAAGAGAGTGGATTTAAAATTGGGATCAACCATATGATCACGGAGAAGCAGCATGTTACAAAGGGAAAAGCAGCATTACCTTGGGCCTGGTGGCTTTGTCCCCACCAATCCACATACTGATACAGAAAAACAGAAACCATGAAGAAAACTGCCAGGAGCTAACAAACTTGAGCTAAAACTTAGCATTTCCTTGGTCCACTGGTGTGGTGTTGTCCTTAGGAATTGCTACTAGTTAAAAATCTAATAACAAGAAGTCTTATTTGGAATTTTAGATTTGGAAGAAGCTGAGGAGAAATATAGGCATAATTAGACATTAATTACCTGATGGGGTTCAACAGATAAGACTAACAAATAGCCTTTGGGGTGTAACTTTTTTTAAAAAAAACCCTTCTTGGACTTTCACAGCTACTTTCACAGTAGCTGATGGTTGAAAACAAATCTGAAATACAATTGCTAGGTCCTTCGAAAACCAGATAATCATAAACTACATTTCACCAGGTTCAAAGAAAGTTCAGAAAGATGCAAATGTAATTTCAGTTGCAAAAGTCATAAGAAAAATACTTTATTTTCATTGTAATAAAATATCTTACTGAAAAAAATCAGTGCAAATGCAATAACAAAGCATTAACGGAGATTGACCTAATTTAGAGAAAAACTGGGAGAGGAGACTAAGAGAGAAGACTCAGAAACCCAAATTTACGCCTACAGCCCCAGAAGAGCACTGCAATGTTGAATTCAATATTGGGAATTTCCATTTGGACCCTAAGAAATACCACAGCAATAAAATAGATTTCTTGAGGACAAAGTTACAGCAGCTTCTATATCTTTATTCAGAAATGCAAACGACCCCAAGCCTCAGTCTCTTTAGACTGTAAGATAATATTAAAGAAGAAAACTACTTGTCCAAGAGCTGTAAGCAGCTAATATAAAATATCAAAGAATAGAGAAAATCCATATGGCGTTAAGAATTCTAATTACACATAGAAACTCAGTTTTTAAGTGAAAATAACAATTTATATAAGCGTATATCATGGTTTTGTTAAAAAATATAAAGCTACGTTCATTTTGTGCATAGAAAAAAATTAAAGTAGTATATGTACCAAGAAGTTAACAATGGTTATCTCTGGTGGTGGGATTATAGATAAATTTTACTTTGTTCTTCATATATAGTTATATTGTATACAAATTCCACAATAAACTTGTATTTTTTTCTTAAGAACAGAAAAACCAATCTAAAACAGTGGGGCTAAAATGTGTACCCTCTGTTACGAGTTTTACAGGAACTGAAATCAGAGTTTAGTAAGATCATTACATTAGAATGAGGAAATGTAGAAAACATGATGTTTCAGAATACCATGTTAGAGAACAGCCTTAAAGTCAAAGCTCAGTATGTTTGGATTCATTGATGAAAAGCAACCTAACCCAAATCCTCGTTAATGGGCTGTACTAACCTGTAGAGTGGTCTCTAAAAAGCAGGTATGTACCCACAGCCTGTTATGTTTATCATATTGATCAATGATTTACTTGAAGACATCTATTTTATATTGATCAGATAAACAGAATGATTTACTTGAAGACACCTATTTTATATTGATCAGATAAACAGATGACAGATAACCTGCTAGTAAGGAATAAAAGTATAAGATAATAGAATATAAATCTAAGCAGGCCAAGAAGATGGAGACAAGTACCACAAAATGCAGTTATATATGGACAAATGTAAATTTTTTCACTTGTGATTTGCAAAAACAATTGCATATAGGACCTATGGCAGGAACACCCAGAGACTTCAGCAGATGCAGGAACCCCCACCTGACAGATGGCAAGAGCGTGGGGGACCTCAGCAGCTGAGGGTAACCCAGCCCAACAGCCTGCAGGAGTGAGAGGGACCTCAGGAGCCAAGGACAGCCTCTACCACTGCTGCAGAAACCATTGCTGTGTAGGTGGTCTGTCACAGCCACTGCTGCCACAAGGGAGGCTGGCCACCATAGCTGCAGCCACTACCACTGCAGCAGCCACTGCTGTTATGCAGGCAGCCCAACAACTCAACTGCATTGACACAAGGAAAGTCAACAGAGGAGCACAGAAAAAGAGGTGAGCAAGTGCAGACCTGCAACCCAGTGAGTGGTCCAAACCATATGAGGAATTATGCTGCCACACATGGTAGCATACCTGTGGTTGGGAGGCATATACATAGCCCATGTGACTGCTTTGATTTGGGGAGAGACAAATGCAGAATCCCTCAAGAGTGCAGAAACCCAGGATGCCCAAATAGAGTAAGGAAGAAAATTCCCAATCACCATGAACCTATCCCCCATTTGAGGGAAGCAAGAACACAGAAGGAGCCTCTGGCTATAAGAAAGAGGAAAAAGAAACCCTGCCCAGGGTCATTCAAACTGAGGAGCTACATATACCCCATGGACACATCAGGGTCACAGGATGCTAGTCTGGGTACCAAAAAGCCCGTGCAGGGACACCCACCTAAGCCAAAGAGCAACAAGGCACCCAGGGTACTTCTCTCAAGAACTTGGGAGCTCACCCGTGTCCTTGATGAACCAACACAGTGTCACTAACCTCAGTAAGGAAATACTAAGTGCCCCAGTGCCTAAGCCATGGAGGCATTCACATGCAACTCTGACATGGAATATGGCTGTGGTACAACATGGAGAATATACTACTGTGTCTACCTGGAAATAATACTAAAACACCCTACTCAGCAGTTAATATCAAACACATCTTCAGGAGAAAGTTTCTCTTTTCAAAGTCTACTCCAGAGTAAAAGAAGCTACTGCTCTACCAGATGACCAGGAATCAATGTAGAGGCACAAAAAACACAAAAAACAAAAAAAAAGAAAATATGACACCACCAAAGAAATACAATAATTCTCAAATGCCAGAGACCAGGGAACACTTGAAATTACTTAAAGGGAATTCCATGCAACAATATTTAGGAAACTCAATGAGATACAAGAAGACTCAGTTAGACAACACAACAAAATGAGAAAAACTATCCAAGATATGAAGGAGGAAATCTACAAAATGATTAATACTTGAGAAAAGAATGTAGCAGAATTCCTTGAACTGAAGGATTCACTCGATGAAATAAAAAATAGTAAATAAATAAACAACAGCTTAAGCAGAAGGTTAGAGCAAGTGGAAGAAAGAATTTCTGATCTTGAAAACTGTCTTTTTGAAAAAATCCAGGCAGACAAAAAAAAAAAAGAATAAAAAAAATGAAGAAAATCTAAGAGAGGTAGCAGAGAACCTTAACAAGACAAACATTCAAATCATGGGTGTTCCAGAAGAGTAAAAGAAAGGAAAAGGCACTGGAAATCTATTCAACAAAGTAATAGCAGAAAACAAGCTTCCCAGGAATAGGGAGAGATGGGGACCTTCAGATCCAGGAAGCTCAAAGACCCCCAAAAAGATTCAATTCAAAAAGGTCCTCTCCAAGACACGTTATAGTTAAATTGGCAAAACTCAAAGACAAAGAGAAAATCTTAAAAATACCAAGAGAAGATCATCAAGTCATCTATATGGGAGTCCTAATCAGACTAAGAGAAGATTTTTCAATAGAAACTCTATAGGCCACTAGAGAATGGGGTGATATATTCAAAATATTAAACGGAAAAAAAAAAGTCAGCTAATAATACTGTATCTAGCAAGACTATCCTTCAGAAATGAGGTAGAAATAGTGTATTTCCCTAACAAAAACTGGGAGTTCACCACCGTTGGATCAGCCCTACAAAAAATCCTCAAGGGAGTCCTACATCTGAAATCTGAAAAATGATAATCACTACCATGAATGCAAAAAAAGAACAAAACCCACTGGCAGAACAAAAACACAAACAAGCAATAGAAAGAAACTATATTTTACCACTTCAAAAAACCAACAAACGATGAAGAAAAACAATAAAATGGAAAGAAAGGAATAAAAGATATTTAAAACATCCAAACAAAAATTGATAAAATGCTAGGAGTAGGACAATACCTTTCAAAAACAACCCTAAATGTAAATAGATTAAATTCTCCACTCGAAAGACATCGACTGACTGATTGGATGAAAAAGCTAGAACCAACTATATGTTGTCTTCAGGAAACTCACCTTACCTGTAAAAACACACAGACTAATAGTAAAGGGATGGAAAAAGATATACCACACAAATAGAAACCAAAAATAAGCAGGAGTAGCTATTCTTATATCAAATAAAATAGACTTTAAAACAAAAATCATAAGAAAGAGACAAAGAAGACCTCTATATAATGATAAAGGAATCTATCCAACAAGAAGACATAAGAATCATAAATATATATACATGAAATACTAGAAAACCCAGATACATAAAGCAAACACTATTACACCTAAAGAAAGAGATAGACCCCAATATGGTAATAGTAGGGGACATGAATACCCCTCTCTCAGCATTGGACAGATTAACAACACGAGAAATCACAGAAAAAAAAATGCAAGATTTAAAGTACACTTTAGACCAATTGGACCTTGCAGATATCTACAGAACACCTAATCCAACCACTACAGAGTATATTCTTCTCATCAGCACATGGAACATTGTCCAGAATGGACCACATGTTAAGTTACAAAGGAAGTCTCAACAAATTTTTAAAAATTTAAATAATTCTAAGTATCCTATCAGACCATAGCAGATTAAAACTAGAAGTCAATAACAAAGGAAACTGTAGAAACTATACAAATACATGGAAATTAAACAACACACTCCTGAACAAATTATGGGTCCAAGAACAAATGAAACAGGAAATCAAAAAATTTCTTGAAACTAATGAACATAAACACACATCAGACCAAACCTATGGGATACTGCAAAAGCAGTACTAAGAGGGAAGTTTATTGCAATATGTACAAAGATTTCAAATAAACATTTCTAATAATTCAGATAAGCATTTCTAATGCTACACCTCAAACAACTACAAAAAACAAGAACAATCTAATCCAAATGTTAGTAGACAGAAAAATAATTAAGATCAGAGCATAACTAAGTGAAATAGAGACCTAAAATATTACACAAAGAAATCAATGAAACAAAAGTTGCTTTTTGAGAAGGTAAAGAAAATAGACAAACCATTAGCCAGGCTAACAACAACAACAACAAAAAAAGGGAAGACCCAAATTTTTAAAAAATCAGAAATAAAAAAGGAAATATTACAACCTATACCACAGAAATACAAAGAATCATTAGAGACTATTATAAACAACAATAAGCCAGCAAATTTGAAAACCTGGAAGAAATGGATAAATTTCTGGACACAAGAAAGAAATTAACAAGTGTGAACCAAGAGGACATACAAAACCTGAACAGTTCAATAATAAGCAGTGAGATTGAAGCAGTAATCAGGAGTCTCTCAACAAAGAAAATCATGGGACCGGAGGCTTTACTGCTGATGTCTACCAATCTTTTAAGGAGGAATTAAAATCAATTCTCTTCAAACTTTCCAAAATGTTGAAACACAGGCCATTCTCTGACACTCATTCAATGAAGGCAGCATCACCCTGATATCAAAAGCAGACAAAGATACAATAACCAAAAAAGAAAATTGTAGGTCAATATCTCTGATGAACATAGATGCAAAAATACTCAGGAAAATATTATCAAAAAGAATACAGTCGGATTCATCTAGGTGTAGAAGGAATGTATCTCAACACAATAAAAGCCAAACAGCACAGTCCCACTGCAATATCATCCTGAATGAGGAAAAATTTTCAGCCTATTTTTTAAAATTTATTTATTGTAAATATTCATAAGCTGCAAAGCTAATTGTCACCCCTTATGCCCATGATGTGAGGGCCAGATTCATACTGGGGGCATACCTACTACCAGAAATTACTTTTTTACCCCAAGACCTCCACCCAATTATCCCCCAACCACCCAGACCCTCCTTCTTTACCCCCCACTCCACTTTGTAGCCCTAGGAATGTTTTCTCCCTGTGTAAGACCAACGCACTACCATGGTCTTTATTTCCTGCCTTCCCTTCTCTCTTAGCTCCCACATTTAAGTGAGCACATACAGTATTTATCCCTCTGCGCTTTGCTTATTTCACTCAATAGAAGTTTCTACAGGTTCATCCATGTTGTTGCAAATGGGAGTATTTCATTCTTTTTTATGGCAGAGTAGTATTCCGTGGTGTATATATACCACAGTTTCCTTATCCAATCATCCATTGATGGACATTTAGGTTGGTTCCATGTCTCGGCCATTGTAAACAGAGCTGCAGTGAACATGGGAGTGCAGGTATCCCTTTGACATGAGAATTTCCATTCCTCTGGGTATATATCCAGAAGAGGGATTGCTGGATCGTATAGAAGATCTATATGTGGTTGTTTGAGAAACCTCCATACTGTTGTTATCCATAGTGGTTGTGCTAATTTACAGTCCCACCAACAGTGTAGGAGTGCTCCCTTCTCTCCAAACCATCGCCAGCATTTGTTATTCACCATCATTTTTATTATAACCAGTCTAACTGAGGTGAGGTGGTATATCAATGTGGTTTTAATTTCCATTTCCCTGATGACTAGTGATGTTGAGCATTTTTTCATGTATCTCTTGACCATTTATACATCTTCCTTTGAAAAATGTCTATCCAGCACCTTTGCCCATTTTTTAATTGGGTTATTAGTTTTTTAATGTATAGTTGCTTGAGTTCTATCTTTTTTCTGGATATTAAACCCTTGGCAGATGCATAGTTAGCAAAATTTACCTCCCCCTCTGTAGGTTGTTGTTAGCAAAAATTTTCTCCCAATCTGTAGTATGTTGTTTCACTTTGTTTATTGTTTCCTTTGCTGTGCAGAAGCTTTTTAGTTTGATATAGTGCCATTTGTTTATTTTATCTTTTGCTACTTGTGCTTTCAGGGTCATGTTCATAAAGCCTGTGCCCAGACATAATTGCTGAAGTGTTTCACCTATATTTTCCATTAGTATTTTTACACTTTTAGGTCTCATACTTAAGTTTTTCATCCATTTTGAGTTGATTTTCGTGTATAGTTAGAGATGCATATCTAGTTTCATTCTTCTGCATATGGATATCCAGTGTTCCCAGTACCACTTATAGAAGGGGCAGTCTTTTCCCCAATGTAGGTTTTTGTTGTCTTTGTCCAATACCAAATAGCTATAAGCCTGAGGGGTGATTTCTGGGCTCTCAATTCTACTCCACTGGTCTGAATGTCTATTCTTATGCCAGTACCATGCTCTTTTGGTTACAATAGCTTTGTAGTATAATTTGAAGTCAGGTAGTGTTATGCCTCCAGCTTTATTTATTTATTTATTTTTTGCTCAGGATTGCTTTGGCTTTATGGGGCTCTTCTGTTTTTCAACATGAAAGGTAAGATTGTTTTCCCATTGCTGTGAAGAATGTCATTGGTATTTTGATGGTGATTGCATTGAATCTGTAGATTGCTTTGGGTAGTGTAGACATCTTCACAATGTTAATTCTTCCAATCCAAGAGTGTGGACGATCTTTTCATCTTTTTGTGTCTTCTTTAATTTCTTTCAGAAGTGGTTTGTTGTTCACATTGTAGAAGTCTTTCACCTCCTTGGTTAAATTGATCCCTAGGTATCTTACTTTTTTCATGACAATTATAAATGGGCTTACTTTCTTTATTTCTCTTTCTGTTAATTCATCATTTGAGTACATAAATGCTACTGATTTGGGGGCATTTATTTTGTATCCTGCAACATTACTGAAATTATTTACCAGCTATAGGAGTTTTTTGATAGAGTCTTTAGGTTTTTCTATATATATAGTATCATGTCATCTGCAAATAGAGAAAGTTTGACTTCATCTTTTCCAATCAGGATTCCCTTTCTTTCTTTTGCCTGATTGCCCTGGCTAGTACCTCCAGTACTATGTTAAGTAGAAGTGGTGAGAATGAGCATCCTTGTCTTGTGTCTGTTCATAAAGGAAAGGCCTTTAGTTTTTCCCCATTCAGAATGATACTGGTGGTGGCTTTTATTGTGTTGAGATACTTTCCTTCTGTACCTAATTTGTTGAGAGTCTTTATCATGAAGGGATGTTGAATTTTGTCAAATGCTATTTCAGCATCTATTGAGATAATCATATGGTTTTTGTCCCTGAGTTAGTTGATGTGGTGTATCACATTTATTGACTTTCATATGTTGAACCATCCTTGCATCCCTGGGATGAATCCCAATTGATCATAGTGTATAATTTTTATAATATGTTGCTATATCCTGATTGCTAATATTTTGTTGATGATTTTAGCATCAAGATTCATCAATGATACAAGGATATTGGTGTATAATTTTCTTTTCTTGTTGTGTGTTTATCTGGCTTGGGTATCAAATTATGTTGCCCTCATAGAATGGGTTTGGGAGAGTAGTGTCTGTTTAAATTGTTTGGAATAGTTTGAGGAGAATTGGTATTAACTCCTCTTTAAAAGTTTGATAAAATTCAGCTGTAAAACTATCCAGACCCAGACTTTTCTTTGTTGGAAGATTGCTAATTACCACTCCAATCCACTTGCTTGTTATTGGTCTATTCAGGTTTTCTCTCTTCTTGGTTCAGTCCATATCTTCCAGATTTTTGTATTTGTTGTCATACAGCTGTTTATAATATTCTCTAATGATTCTTTGTATTTCTGTGGTGTCAGTTGTAATGTCTCCTTTTTCATTTCTGATTTTTGTTATTTGGGTCTTCTCTCTTCTTTTTTTTTTTTTTTTTTGTTTGTTTGTTTGTTTGTTTGTTTGTTAACCTAGCTAATGGTTTGTCAATTTTATTTATCTTCTTGAAAAAACAACTTTTTGTTTTCTTGATCTTTTCTATTGTTTTTTGAGTCCCTATTTCATTTAGTTCTGCTCTGATCTTAATTATTTCTTTCCATCTACTACATTTAGGTTTGGATTATTATTGTTTTTCATGTTCACTGAGGCATAGTGTTGTCTTTTATTTGAAGTCTTTCCATTCTTTTGATATAAGCATTTATTGCAATAAATTTGCCTCTTAGTGCTACTTTTGCAGTATCCCACAGATTTTGGTATGATGTATCTTTATTTTCATTAGTTTCTAGAAATTTTTTGATTTCCTATTTAATTTCTTTTTGGACCCATAGGTCATTCAGGAGCCTATTATTTAATTTCCATGTGTTTGTATAGCTTCCAGAGTTTTGCTTACTTTTTATTTCCAATTTTAGTCTGTTGTGGTCTGAAAAGATAGTTGGAATGATTTCAATTGTTTTAAATTTGCTGAGACTAGATTTGTGACCTAATTTGTGGTTTATCCTGGAGAATGTACCATGAGCTGATGAGAAGAAAGTGTATTCTTTAGTTGTTGGGTGAAATGTTCTGTATATATCTGCCAAGTGTAATTGGTCTAGTGTGTGGATTAAAACCCGTGTCTCTTTGTTGACTTGTTGCTTGGAAGTTCTGCCCATACTGAGAGAGGGGTGTTCAGATCACCCACTATTAATGTATTAGGTCCTAGTTCTTTCTTTAGTTCTATGAGTGTTTGCTTTATATATCTGGGTGTTCCGGTATTAGGTGCATGCACGTTTATGATTGTTATGTCTTCTAGCTGTACAGACCCCTTTATCATTATATAGTGGGCTTCTTTGACTTTTTTTATGTTTTTTTGGTTTAAAATCTATTTTGTCTGATACTTCTGCTCATTCTTGGTTTCCATTTGCATGGTATATCTTTTTCTATCCCTTCACTTTTAGTCTATGTGTGTCTCTACAGGTGAGGTGGGTCTCTTGAAAACAGCACATACTGGGTCTAGCTTTTTAATCCTATCAGTCAGTCCGCATCTTTTGAATGAAGAGTTTAGTTCATTCACATTTAGGGTTGTTTTTGAAAGGTATTGTCCTACTCCAAGCATTTTCTTCAATTTTTGTTCAGATGTTTTAAAAATCTTTTATTCCTTTCTTTCCATTTTATTGTTTGTCTTCATTTTTTGCTGGTTTTTTGAAGTGGTAAAATATAGTTTCTTTCTATTTCTTGTTTGTGTTTTTGTTCTGCCAGTGGGTTTTGTTCTTTTTTGTGCATTCATGGTAGTGATTAACATTTTTCAGATTCCAGATGTAGGACTCCCTTGAGGATTTCTTGTAGTTATTGACAAGTGTTGCTTAATTCCTGTCATTTAATTGCTTCTTGTGTAGATGGTTTAAATATCTTTTGATCATTATTTCCCTTTTATTTTTCTTCTTCAATGTTAGTTGGAATTTCAGGTGGGATGATTTAGCTTCTTTCTCTTTCTTGCTTGAAGTTTTGTTTTAATGGTGGGTTATGCTCTTTCTTGTGTATTTGTGATAGTGGACACCATTACTCTGATTCCAGATGAATGACTCCCTTGAGAATTTCTTGCAAGGCTAGTCATGTGGTGTTGAACTCCCACAACTTTTGTTTGCCTGGAAAAAACACTATTTCTCCATCATTTCTGGATCCACCACTGCTGCTGGTCTCACCTTGGCTTGGTGTGGTATGTGTTGGGATGCACCAAAACTTTCAGCTTTTAAGAACAGGAACAAGAAAGGATGCCCACTCTAACTACTCATATTTAATGTAGCATTAAAAGTACTAGACAGAGCAATCAGGCAAGAGAAAAAAATATAAGGCATCCAGACTGGAAAAGACAAAGTCAAGCTGTCCCTGTTTGCAGATAACATTATCCTATATATAGAAAAACCTAAAGACTGCCAGAAACTCTTAGATCTGATAACTAACATGCATAAAGTATGAGGATACAAAATCAATATGCAAAACTCAGTAGTGTTTTTATACTCCAATAATGAACTAACAGAAAAAGAAATCAAGAAAACAAGACCATTTCAATAGCCACCAAAAAAATAAAATACCTAGGAATAAATTTAACCAAGGAGGTGAAATGTCTCTACAATGAGAACTACAAATCACTGTTGAAAGAAATTAAAGAGGACACAAAATTGTAAAAAGACATCCCATCTCATGCTCTTGGATTGGAAAAATTAACATTGTGAAAATGTCCGTACTACTCAAAGCAATCTACAGATTCAATACAATCCCCATCAAAATACCAATGGCGCTCTTTGTAGAAACAGAAACACATTCCTAACATACATATGAAGAAACAAAAGACCCCAAATAGCCAAAGCAATCCTGAGCAAAATAAATAAAATCAGAGGCATAATACTACCTGACTTCAAGTTACAGTACAAAGCTGTAGTAACCAAAACAGCATGGCACTGGCATAAAGATAGTCACTCAGACCAATGGAACAGCATAGAGAACCAAGAAGTCAACCCACATACTTCCAGCTAACTGATGTTAACAAAGACAAGAAGAACATACATTGGAGAAAAAACTGGTTTTCAACAAATGGTGCTGGGAAAACTGAACATCCAAATACAGAGAATGAAATTAGACCCATAACTTTCACTACATACAAAAACCAACTAAACATGGCTTAAAGATTTAAATATACATCCTGAAACTATAAAAGTATTAAATGAAAACATAGGGGAAATACTTTGAGAAGTAGGACTCAGAAAGACTTCATGAACAAGACCCCCAAAGCACAGGCAACAAAATAAAAAATAAACAAATGGGATCATATCAAAGTAAAAGGGTTCTGCACAGTAAAAGAAACAATTAACAGAGCAAAAAGTCAACCTACAGAATGAGCAAAAATATTTGCAAAATTGCCATCCAACAAGGGATTAATTTCCTGAATATACATGAAACTCAAACAACTCAACATTAAAAAAACAAGTAACCCTCTTAAAAAAATGGGAAAGGAGCTGAATAGGCATTTCTCAAAGGTAGATATACAAATGGCAAACTGACACATGAAAAAATGCTCAACATCACTCAGCATCAGAGAAATGCAAATCAAAACCACACTGAGATCTCATCTCATGCCAGTTAGACTGGCCATTATCAAAAAGACAGAAAATAACAAATGCTGGCGAGGATGTGGAGAAGGGAGAACTCTCCTACACTGTTGGTGGGACTGTAAATTAGGGCTGCCATGATGGAAAACAGTATGGAATTTTCTCAAACAACTACAGATAAAACTGCCATATGATCCAGCAATCCCATAGCCGGGTATACACCCAAAGGAATGGAAATCATCATGTCACAGAGATATCTGTACTCTCATGTTTATTGCACCTCTATTTACAATAGCCAAGTGTTGGAACCAATGAATGTCCATCAACAGATGACTGGATAAAGAAAATGTGGTATATGTACACAATGGAATACTACTTTGCCATAAAAATAGAAGGAAATTCTGCCATTCATAGAAACACAGATGAACTTAGAGAAAATTATATTTAGTGAAATAAGCCACGCACAGAAAGAGAAATACCATATGTCCCTCACTCGTAAGTAGTAGCTTAAAAAAAAACAAATAAATTTTAAAAAGAAAGAAAGGAAGACACAACAATAATAATTCATTGAACTTTCAAAAGGAGGGAATAGATCTGAGGCCACTAGAGGTGGGAAAGGTGGAGAGGAAGGGAAATTAGGGAGAAATTAGTAAAGGGCCAAAAAAAAATGTTTACATTGTGTTATGATGAATACAGTCATTATTCTGATCTGAGCATCATATATTACACACGGGTATTGATATTCATGCTGCACCTCACAAATACCTACAATCAATTTTGTTCAAATAAAAATAAATTTAAAAAAATAAATCTTTTGGCGGCCCAGTGGCGCACTGCTACAGTGTGCCACTTGGGAGTGCGGTGGCACTCCCACCGAGGGTTCGGATCCCACATACAGACCGGTTCCCGC
>NW_007727898.1:235295-259615 GCF_000696425.1 Galeopterus variegatus
AGTGTGTGTTATATATATATATATATATATATATATATATGAGAGAGAGAGAGAGACACTCATCCAACAAGGTGCTTAAGGAAGCTTACAAGAGTGCATATAATTTTTTTAAAAAGGAGGCAATATTATATATTAGATAAATGTGACAGAAACTCTGCTTCAATATTTTTAAAGAAAAAATGGGAACATACTGTTACACAGAACTGTACATGTAAAGGTATATCCGCCTTCAGTTCCAGTTGAATTTCATATTATGCCTTCAAGGTGTACTTTCTCTCTATATATCTTTATCTGTATCTTTTTCTTGTCTCTTCTTGCCTCTGCTTCTATTTGCATATCAGCCTAATTCTCTCATCACATCTTCACAGACAAGTGGAAGGAAACACGACTACCAGCAGTCCAAGGTCCATAGCCTTGAAGTTATGAACCAAAAACCTAAGAGGTTTTCACAACATCTCCAACAGAAAAGTCTTAGGATCATTCTAATTGGCCCATTTGGATCACATGCTGAGCCATGTGTCCAAGAGGTCAGACTGATCACATAATCACCTATGTGCCAGAGGTGATCAAGGAATTATGGTTGAAAGACTCATTAGGCACACATGGAATAAAGGAGGGGTTTCCCAAAGATATCAGAAGAACGGATATGGGCAAGAATGCATGCAGAATAAAACACCAATTAGCATAGCTCATCACATTACAGAAAATTATAAACCAAATTTTATATTTTAATGTTGAAAGAAAAACATGTGTAGGAGAATAATCAAGCCAACAGTAACATCAGCAACAGAAATGTGTACCATACAGTTCTGCACGGTTATGTGTAAATCACAATATAGCTCTAAGCTTCCTACCAAAGGAAAGGGAGAAACATACCAGATTACCAGATACACAACATCATAGAATAAGAACAAGCTATTGTTTCAAGAGAGATGTTTTTTTTTCACAGTTCTGCACGGTTATGTGTAAATCACAATATAGCTCTAAGCTTCCTACCAAAGGAAAGGGAGAAACATACCAGATAACCAGATACACAACATCATAGAATAAGAACAAGCTATTGTTTCAAGAGAGATGTTTTTTTTTTTCTGCCTTTGTTCATTTTCATAGTGAAACATGGGGAAAATCTCTCTCATAGGTCTTTTATAATGACAGAAGGGATTGTTTTATGTGTACCCTGAATAATATCCTTAACAACATCCCTACAATAGAAACCAGAAACTTTACTTGCTTGTTCCCTATTACATGCCTCAGTGTTGGTTACTGATATAATCCAAAAGACCACTTGACAAAAGACACTCTGTGAGAGGAAAAAATAACTACCAAGGTCCCACTAGACATTACTTCAGTGAACTGGCAAGATTAAAAGGTATAATTTAGAGCATTTGGGATGACAGATGGACTGAATATCTTTCAGGCAATCCCAAGTTCCTAATAAAAATTATATAATAGTAGTGTCAAGGTTTTACCTTTCATCAGAATTCAGAGAGCGGATATATTGCATCACCAATACAGAATTGAGTCATTCACACTGACAAATATCTGGGAAGAGGGTAGCAGTGAAGTTCTCCAGCAGGACTCAAAGAGTCTAACCAATGCAAATGCCTGAATGGCTGCCTGACCTTCTCATAAAACCTTCCTCAGGAAAACAATTATGTGCCTGTTTCAACAAAAAGAAAGATGAGTCATTGAAAATACGCATAGTTTTACAAGTTGATGGCCATAAGGTTTGATAGCAGCATCTGGAAAAAATACTTAGGCATTTCAGCTGGCTGTAGGTTTAATCTGAATCCTTGGCTCAGAGATTTTAGCAGGATTAAGAGAAATGCAGTACCTACACCAAGACAGAGAAAGGTACCACTTAATGGACAATGAAATATTGTGTGTATCACTGAGCACAATTGGGAATAGACAAACTGGAGCATGTTGATAGAGGAATCACTGGGATGGTGAGGAAATAAAAATCTCGTTAGATAAGAAATAGGTGAAGAAATTAGGGAAATCTAAGTTTGAAGAAAAGAAGACACAGGAAGGCATGAGGAGACAAAATCTGTCTTCAACAACCTGAAAAAATGTCATATGCAAACTGGACTCCAAAGAATAGAACTAACATCATCATATCTGGATTACAGTGAGATGATATTTTTTAACTCAATAAAAAAAGGAAAGGCACTTTAATAGTCACAGATACCCAAAGGTGGAATGGAATGCCTGGGGAGATAGTAAATTCCATGTAACCAGGGTTGTTAAGGAAAAGATTGGATGGCCATTTTTCACAGATGACCTTTTAATTTCCTTTCAACACAGAGATTTTATAGCTTTAGAAAACCATTCATTTATTACATTACAAATACTTATTAAACATCAACTGTATTATAGACATTTTCTACATGCTAAGGATCTAGCTTAGAATAAGTCATATGAAGAAGCAAACTATTGCAAATTCTAAAAAGTACTAGAAAGGAAATAAATACAATGATGTAGGTAACTAAGGTGGAATGAGGGGTGCATGGGGCACCACTTGGTCTCTTCTAAGTGGTCAAAAGAAGAATACATTAAGGTGATTTTAAGCTATTATTTAAGGGATGAAAGGGAGCCGGCCATGTAAAATACTGGAGGAAGAGACTTGCTAGAGCAAATGCCCTGAATCAAGAAAGAGCTCAATATGTCCAACGAATAAAAAGAAGACCAACATAAGTGGAGAATGCCCAGCAAGGGAGAAGACTGGTAACCCCAGAAGGTCAGAGACAGGAAAGGACACATAATATCTTTGAGGGCACCTATAATAAGCATGTGCCAATTGCCAAACTCTTTATTGATCCATTGCCTCCTTCCTAACAATATCCCAACTTTCGCATCCTTGGTGTTAGGAAAGAATTGATTGAATCTCCACTCCAGTGTGCCTCCACTAGCTCAGCCAACCTCTGTTCCATCCCATCACAGTTACTGCAAAGGACCCACATCAGGTAAATCCAGGCCAACAATACAGTCTTGGCAGTTTTGTTTGAACTGTTCCAGGAGCAGGTTCTCCTTTTTCTCCTAGATCTTAAAACTGAAAAGTGTGTGGCTGCTCACAGACATCCTCAGACCACAAAGGGCAGTTATGCCTTAGATTGGAGCAGGACTGTATCATGGAAGCCAGACCCTAATTAATATACAGTGTAAGGTGTTTCAACTTTATCCTATGAACAAGGGAAGCTAGTGAAGACTTTTAACATTGGGACAGAAGAGATCTTATTGACATTTTGCTTTTTAAATTACTCTAAATGTCATTGTCCTTTTATAACAGAATTTTATCTTTTTACATTCAGTTGTCAACTAATATATTTTATTTGTTCCTTCATCTGTATGATTGTTATTTGTTTTAGATTACCTTTTTTTTCCTTTCTTTTTCTTTCAACACGTCTTTTTTCCTTTCTTTTTCTTTCATTTGATCAAAAGTTTTGGCTTAAACTCCTGGATGGATTATTTTTTTTCCTTTCTTTTTCTTTCATTTGATCAAAAGTTTTGGCTTAAACTCCTGGATGGATTATGGTGCTAGAAATAGGAAAAGCTAAAGAATAAACAGGTTTGGGGGCAAGTCAAAATTCAGTAATGGGTAAGATGAGTCTGAAATGCTTATTAATATTCAGGCAGAATTGTCAAGTTGCCTTTTGGGTGTAGAAGATTGGGGAAGTTCAAGACTAGATATATAAATTTTGAGGTCATCAGCATACAGAATATTTAAAGGTGTTGGACTACATGAGATCACTAGTGCAAGGAAGTTCCTGCTATTAATTTAAGAAATGGACATATCCCAGGACATAGACCTCAGCAGTTTGAAATGAAGAACAGAAAACGATAGGACCTACCATAGGCAGTCAGAGCGAAGATCACTACAGGGGAAGGGTCTGCCTCCCATAGTGGCACCATGAGGCTATTAGCTGGAAAATACTATAATGCTTCTGAAGTCAACCTTTAAAGATTGGTAACAACAACTCAAAATGAATAGCTAAACTTGCTTTATCTATGGATTGTTGTAAATCAAAAGAATTTGATGGTAACTCATTTGAAATAAATAATCAAGGTCTCTATGAGAAGGAATGGAAGTGAGAAAGTAATTAAGTCAAATTGAAATAAGAAAATAAAAATGCTTCCAGTGAGGAGTGTTTGCTAAAAATGAAATCATGTAGAGAAGAACCAAGTAATAAGATCTAGGTAGGATTCCATATCTCTGACATCTGTGAAGTGGCTTCATATAGGAAATAGAGTAAAACTCTTTCAAACAAGGCACAAACCAGAAAATTTCAGTTCTCCTTTTATCCTCTTGACAAGAATGAATCACAACAGAAGCTTTTGAGTGTTCTGAAGAATCACGCTTTCTTTGACCTTACTCTGTTTTTAAAAGCCAAAATAACGAATGCATTTTCATAGCACTATGATTTCTTTCAGAAGTGGGGCCAGTGGAGCAGTTTGAATAATAGATAAGAAATATACAAGTTACCTAGTGGATACAGCATAAAGGGAAGGAGAAAACAGGACTTTGCCAATACAGGTCATTTCAGTTAATTAGGTCGATGAGGAACAAATACCCCCACAGTTACCTAGACACCTGAGGTAGGCATTCAAAGTTTAAGATTACCTTGTTGAGGCTGAGTAGAAATAGTATGTGTAGAATTCTGAGACTCACACAGTTGTGCAGGTAGTCAATGAACTCTGTTTTTCAGGCTTCTTACAAAGTAAAGAGAGTACATATAAAAGAGTGAAAAAGCCCATAAATAAAAATTATTCATAATTTACATCTATTTGAAATCAGCCACTACGTTAGTCTACCAGAGCTACCAAAACAAAATACCACAGATTTAAACAACAGAAATTTATTTTTCATAGTTCTGGAAACTGAAAGATTAAGGTGGCCACAGGTCTGGTTTCTTCTGAGCCCTCTCTCCTTCACTTGCAAAAAGCTACCTTCTCCCTATGTCCTCAAATGGACTTTTTCTCTATAGGAGTGTGATCTCAGTACCTCTTCCTTTTCTGATAAGCACACAAGTCCTGTGGTATTAGGGCCTATCCTTATGATCTCTTTATGGATTGAATATTTGTTTCCCCTAAAAAATTTGTATGTTGAAGCCCTAAGCCCCAATGTGATGGTATTTGGAGGTAGGGCCTTTGGGTGGTAATTAGGTTTAGATGAGGTCATGGAGGTAGAACTTTTATGATGGGATTAGTGCCCTTTAACAAGAGGAAGGGAAACCAGAACATCCTTTACTTACAGCAAGAAGGCTGCTGTGCCTGCAAGCCAGGAACAGGGCCTTCACCAGGAAACAAATCAACTGGCACCTCGATGTTGGACTTCCCAGCATCCAGAATTGTGAGAAATAAATTCATGTTGTTGAAGCCACCCAATCTATAGTATGTTGTTATGGCATCCAAAGCTGATATATATAACCTAATTTAATCTTAATTACCTCTTTAAAGTCTCTGCCTCCAAATATAGTTACATAGAGGGGTTAGAGCTTCACCCTGTGGCTTTTAGGGAATACAATTCAGCCCATAACTGCCACTAAATCCTAAATTTCAATCTTTCAAATAGTAGCTACCAAACCCATTGTCACTACCATTGATTTACTTCTGGTCATCATCATCCTTCATCTAAACTATCCCAAAAGCTTTTAAAACAATCTGTCCTTAGGTAGCCTTCCCACCATGCTCCATTCATCTTCAACAAGATTGACAAAGCATTGTTTTAAAATAAATTCTACAGAATGTGGTTCAAGCTTCTAGCACAGCACATAAATCTCTTTATAAACTGAGTCCTCCTGTCTTCTCATCTTCATTTCCTCATTAACACAGTAAATTCTCACTGTCCCATAGACAGGTTTAATTCCTCCATACTCAGTGCAATCATTTTAAATTATACCAATTTTTATTATTGTGCTTTCACATTATCACGTCTTCCTTCCCAGACTATAAACATCTTAGATATAAAGCAGCTGTGTGATTTACATCTCTTTGCATTTTATGTCTCAATTAAATTGCTGTATGGAATTATTTAAAACAGACAATTATACAGACAAAGAGTCATAGCACAAACTCCTAAACTAGTGACTGTTGTCCACTGTATTCAAAAGGTGGCAAATATACAAATAGCCTTTGGCTATGTTAAGTCTCTGTATGAGGCAGCACCACCACCAACTCCATGCCCACCAGTTATTCTGTAATATCTAGCAGGCTGAAGAATTTAAACGTCATAGTCTACCAACTTCATTTGGAACTAATCCCAAGTCCAATGCATTCTTTTCATTTATTTATTTATTATGAATATTCATGAGATACAAAGCTAATTGTCACCCCTCATGCCCATGATGTGAGGGCCAGATTCATACCACGGGCATACCCGCTACCAGAAATTCCTTTTGTACTCCATGTCCCCCACCCTATTAACCCCCAACCTCCCTCCCCCTCCCCCTTTCCCCCTCACTCCACTTTGTAGCCCTAGGAATGTTCCCTCCCTCTGTGAGACCAACACACTACTGTGGTCTTTCTTTCCTTCCTGCCTTCCTTTCTCTCTTTGCTCCCACATATGAGTGAACACATGCAGTATTTAACCCTCTGTGCTTTGCTTATTTCACTCAACGTAAGTTTCTCCAGGTTCATCCATGTTGTTGCAAATGGGAGTATTTCATTCTTTTTTATGGCAGAGTAGTATTCCATGGTGTATATATACCACAGTTTCCTTATCCAATCATCCATCGATGGACACTTAGCTTGGTTCCATGCCTTGGCTATTGTAAACAAGGCTGTGATGAACATGGGAGTGCATGATGATTTCCATTCCTCTGGGTATATACCCAGAAATGGGATTGCTGGATCATATGGAAGATCTATCTGTAGTTGTCTAAGAAACATCCATACTGTTTTCCATAGTGGTTGTACTAATTTACAGTCCCACCAACAGTGTAGAAGAAACATCCATACTGTTTTCCATAGTAGTTGTACTAATTTACAGTCCCACCAACAGTGTAGGAGTGTTCTCTTCTCTCCACACCCTCATCAGCATTTGTTATTCACAATCTTTTTGATTATAGCAAGTATAACTGAGGCAAGGTGGTATCTCAATGTAGTTTTAATTTCCAAGTCCTATGCATTCTTGAGGGCTTAGCTTTACCCTTTTTCCTATGTCATAGGAACTATCCAGAATCTTAAAACATGGTTATATCTGGAATAGGATAAATGTATAAACACATACCACTCTCAGATAAAGCAACCAACCAGTAAGTCCATCTGGAGGGGTTATATCTTCAAGTACATTAATTTAATCATCCCATGTAGATTCCTTGCCTCCTTGTTTCTCTCACTTGTAATGAGAGGCATCTGACCCCTAATCCTTACTCCACCCATCCCTCTCTCCTCTCCACCCAATTCACATCACAGTAAAGCAAAACAACAAAATAAAAGAAACTGAAATGCTGACCTAAGTGTGCAATAAAGATTATCTACCAGAGGCAAGCTTGAAGAGGGAACTTACTGTACTGCCCAAGATGACAGCCATTAGCCACATATGAAATTAGTGATGTAAAATGTGGTTAGTATGAATTTAATGTGCTGCACATGTAAAATACATACTGGATTTCAAAGGCTTAGTAAAAAAAAGGAATATAAATATCTCAATAATTGCATATTAATTAAACATTGAAATAATATTTTGATATAGTGGATTAAATAAAATGTATTAATAAAGTTAATCACACTTTTTTACTTTTTAAAATTTAGCTAATAAAAATTTAAAATTATATATATATATATATGTTTCTCATTATATTTGGACAGTGATGTCCTGTGGAATCTGGGAGAGAGAAGAAAGATGATGGTGGCGTTTCTAAAAGAGAATGAGAATGAACAGGAGAAATAAATAACAGCACAGATGGAAGGAAAGAATTCCTTTGATCACAGAGGGTCAGGGAGCAGAGTGAAAGGTTCTCTGAGATAAGCTGTTCATGCCATTGTTCCTTAAACCTTTTAGTTTATCTTAACTATTTCTAAATAAATTTTTCATTAAAAATGCCACTAATATATATATCAGTATGGTTACATTTTGCAATGATGAATATGCTAATTCTCCTGATTTGATCATCACTTATTGTACACAAATATCAATAAACTCTGCACCCCACAAATATGTATAATCGATTGTTTCAATAAAAATAAATAAATACATATCTGTATGTGTGTGTGTGTGTGTGGGTGTGTGTGTGTGTGTGTGTGTGAGAAGGCTAGCTAGAGGTTAATATCATTAAAAAGCCAACCTATGGGCCGGCCCGGTGGCGCACTGCTACAGTGCGCCGCTTGGGAGTGCGGCGGCGCTCCCGCCGAGGGTTCGGATCCCACATACAGACCGGCCGCTCACTGGCTGAGCGAGGTGCGAGCACAACACCGAGGGTTGCGATCCCGTTGCCGGTCACGAAAAAAGACAAAAAGGAAAAAAAAAAAAAAGCAAACCTATGAAAACTCTGTCTAAATTGAAAACCAGAATGTTAAGGCTAAAAGGACCTATGTCCCAAAGAGACTGCAGTAATGTATGCAAGGGACTTTTCCATTTGTAGCAGAGGTAAAACAGAACATGAATTAGGTAACAAATACTATAGAAATAGTACGAAAAAAGATAAAAAGGAAAAAAAAAAAAAAGCAAACCTATGAAAACTCTGTCTAAATTGAAAACCAGAATGTTAAGGCTAAAAGGACCTATGTCCCAAAGAGACTGCAGTAATGTATGCAAGGGACTTTTCCATTTGTAGCAGAGGTAAAACAGAACATGAATTAGGTAACAAATACTATAGAAATAGTAATGTATAATTTCCCTTTGTTTCCATGAAAACACACTATTAGTCTAGTTTTTTTTTTTTGCCTTGAAATAAAATATCCATTGCTCAAAACTTGTTCAAATATCCATAAAATTAATTATTTTCCCTGAAAACTCCATTTGTTTCCTTAAAGAAAAAAAATAGGTGATTTCAAATGATTACACACATGCAGATATAAGTGCCAGTCAAGGAATATCAGAAAAATACAAATTGCTCATGGATTGTAGACTCTAGCATAGCTGAGAAAATCTTGTCCCCCTTTAACTATTACGCAGGAACAAAAGGGCACACAATGAAATTAAAACACATCACACACTGAACAGTCATTTAAAATAAAAACTCTTTCCCATTCTGAATAATTAATCTAGAGAACACCATGTCAGATGATATCTTTGTAAACAGTACACATCTCAAACAATACCGAGGCATTTGTGACAGGGTTTAAAGAAATATTAGCTGAGAAAAATATCCTCAAAAGACAAACAGAATATAGTCCCCAGTGGAGGACACTTCAGGGTTTCCCGCATGTACAATACTGTAGATTTTGATACTTTAAATTACCCCCTGAAGCCTTCTCCCCCTGAAGCCTTCTCCTGTCCTCAATTTTAAAAAGGTGGAAGGCAGACCTACATCTGCTTAGCTCTTTGCATTCCTTGAATAGATAAATGTGCTTGTTCTTAATACAATCTAAATGCAGTTTTCTTTGGAAAAAAGAAAGAAATGTGGTTGTTCTTTGGGGTATACGCAGATTTGCCCATGGGACAGGAAGTGCCTGGGGAAACTGCTAAAACCATCAGAACTCATTAACAATCATTGTGGTTGTTAGGTCTTGTGATACCACCTGGTTTTGAGAACTGACCACAGCTGAACAGAACAGATGAAGAAGGTCTGAATCATAAAACTGGACACAGTAGGTGTCACAGTAGGAGAGGTATGGACACTATTACAAGCAACGGGAGAATGGAAAGTTGGTGGTGTGCTTGACTTTTGTGTTTTAACCATCCAGCAGCTAATCACCCTTACTATCTGACAATTATCTCAAGATTAGAGATAGAGTCCCACCTTGCACTACAGATACCAAAGAGGACAAATAATTCCCCTCCCTATATCCAGATAGCTAGAGCATTGATGTGTGACTTGAGCCCAATCAGACGCCCTCTCTCAGGGCCTTTAGCCTTGGGAAGTGGTGCAGAGGTATTGACCAACTAGACGTCATCTACTGCAACAGAAGTTTAGATTTGAACTTCCATAACATGACACTGAGTGTCCAGGATTGGCAAACTCATACGCACAATGACAAGCATTCAAGTGCAATAGTTTCATCCAAGGAATCCTAATCCTACTATTACTAAGGCAGGATCTTGGATGTGTATTTACTGCCTTGGTTCCTAACTCTCATCATATCCACCTCCATATTCTTATTTTCTGACTGGATTAATCATAATCAGGTATATTAAGTTAACTCTATTGGAGAACTGAAAAGGACATATGATTTGGAGATCCAAGTAGTCAGCTTCAGGGAATCTGGTCAACAGGCAAAAGGGTTCAAGCCCTAGACTAAAGTCTAAGAACGTCAGTCCTATGAGTGACTGGTTAGAATAAGGCAGGAGCTTGGTTCTAGAGGACATAATGGATAAGTTATCTAGATAGAGACTCTGCAGAGAAACCAGGACCCAGCTCCGGAAGAGCTGGGATAGAGCTAGAATCTTGTTCTCAAGAAAAAGAAAGGCATTAGGACTGAGGCATGAGATCAAAGCCAGATCAGCAGCATCACAAATGCTACAGTGAGTACAGAAAATCAGACTAATCAGAATGTGACCTTAGAAAAGTCAAGTAACCTCTCAATATCTCCATTTCTTAGCCTGTCAAAAGTGTTGTTACCATATGCCCAACTTCAGAAAACAATGATAGTATACATGAAAACACTAAGCTTCTTGAGAAAAGGAAAAAGAAAGATAGGAAGGTAAGGTTTTATTGCTATGTAATAAAAAAAATATGAACTTAATAAAAATCTTCTTGCCCACTCAGTCCCATCATACTTATAGAAGGTCTGAATGAAATGTAGATTTGATATGAAGGCTGAAGAATTACTTTCTAAATACAAACTATGTCACAGTAGAAGTCGTTCACAAGTTGGAGACTCTAAGATATCATCACATGGGGGACTAAGAGCCAAAGGGTAAAAGTATGGAATGTCAAGGTGGCAAGATCATATCTAGCATTCAGGTGATTATGCATTTATGTAAAGTGTAATTGGACAATAATAATAGATAACATTCATATAGGATAGCCAGGTACTGTTTTAACTACTGATCTTATCCTCACAACTCATTTAAGACTCATTTAATCCTTACAACTATGCTGCGTGGTGGGACTAGTACTAAACTCATTTTACAAATAAGAAAATTGAGGCATAGAGAGGTTAAATTAGTTTTCAAAAAAAAAAAGATTAATCATTATGTGACCTTAGACAAGTCAAGCAACCTCTGGATTTCTCCATTTCAGGTAGGACTTGTATGTTGGCAGCCTGGTTTCAGAGTTTATGTTCTGAACTATTGTGTCATATTGTTTCTCAAAGAAGAAAAAATGTTATTGAAGAGCAGAGACATCAGAAACATGAATTCAAAATTGAACAACCAGCATATATAATCAATTTAAGATAGCAGTTTTCATTTGAGGCAGAGACAATTTAGTTTCTCTTGTCTCAGCAAGAACTGTTGTACCAAGAAGTATAAAGATAAGTGCATGTACTGTGTCAATCTTCAGTGTGTAATTCTAAAAAATGCATAGAAGTGGATGGTAAACATTTTAATTCATTCAACCAATATTGAATACTTGCTTTCATACACAATGCTTGTTGTAATATGCTTGTATAATTTTCCATTACAAATAAATACATCTAATACTGTATGTTCTATTTATGAGAGGAGGAAAATGAAATACTGTGTAGATATTCAGATTGAATGAGTCAGCAAGGACAAGCACAATATCAGTCAAAAGTAAATATTTAAGAGATTGGGATTTTTTTTACTTTTTAAATTGGTGTGTATTAATAGCTCTCCAATGATTTTACCCCAACTGTCAACATTATCCTAAATAATTTCATTGTTTCTGTAGCTGACCCACTGACCACTATATTTTCAAAGTTTTTGACCTCTTCAAATCTAATAATCTTTCCCTCCTTTCTACTTCAGTACGTTCTCCTCATAATCACCTGTTGGATACTGCCATCACCTTGAAGTTGTCCACATCAGGAATCTTAAACGTCAGTGCCCTGGTCACTGACTACAACATTCTCTCCTACTAGGTCCTCCTACTACACCTGTTCTTCAAACTGCAGATCCTGGTCCTATCTAATTTTTTTTCATTCCACTGCTTTCTAAGTAATTAGCCTAGATAAGCTCCACAGCCCATCACTTAAACTCTTGTCTCTCCTGACACACCTCCCTGCCCCCAGCCAAGGCTCGGTCCTGTGGTCAACCTTCTCTACTCCAGCAGAGGCAACTGCGCACTGATGGAGCAAGGTCACTTCCTCGGGCAGACTGGCTTTGCTGAAAATGGATCCTTTCCAGTTCCGTCTGGATCTTCAACACTTCAAAGTCATCTTTTTTGACTTCCTTATGGGAAGCTCCCTTTCCCGTATCTTCATTTACATTCTCATTTTCTTCAAACATTCATCATCCTTTATTCTCACTTGATACTCTCAGGTTCCAACATGACCCATTAATAAGTGGACACTAGCAGTAAACTCCCTCACCATCCTGCCCCTTGTCACAACCACAGACTTCTCTCTTTTTGGGATACCCAACATTTCTTCCTTCATCCTTACTCCTAGCATGAAAACAGTCCTGTTCTATTCAAGACCTGCACTCTCCATGTGGGTTAATTCATCTATATGCTACTCAAGTATGTCCTTGGCCTTCATTCTCTGAATGTTATTGAAATCTTGACTTCATCTGAAGGTATGGTGAAGCCTCTCCCCATCTAATCAATCTCAATCTCTCCTCCCTCCTCGCACCCATATCCCTCTCTTGCTATCATATATTCCCTGATTTTCTTCCACCCACACTCTCTGAAAATCTGATTTACACTTGTCATCTTCACTCATATGCTACTCAAGTATGTCCTTGGCCTTCATTCTCTGAATGTTATTGAAATCTTGACTTCATCTGAAGGTATGGTGAAGCCTCTCCCCGTCTAATCAATCTCAATCTCTCCTCCCTCCTCGCACCCATATCCCTCTCTTGCTATCATACATTCCCTGATTTTCTTCCACCCACACTCTCTGAAAATCTGATTTACACTTGTCATCTTCACTTCCTAGCCATTCATTTACCCTTTAATATATAGATAGCCCTCTGACTTCTGCCCCTGTCCCCAGCACTTCCCTGGCAAGGGACACAATGCACTCTTAAATGCTAAAACCAAGGGACATTCTACAGCAATGTTACTTGACCTGTCAGTTCCCTGTTTTCTCCTCCTTGAACATCTTGCCTTTTTTACTTCAAGAACAACACTATCCTGGTGTTTTTCCTATGTCTTAATTTCTCAGTTTCCATATTCTCTTTCTCCTCCCCAAATTTCTTAAATGCTGATTTGTCTAGGGTTCTGTTTGTGATCTCTCCAAAAGCAAGTTCATATAGTTCCACATTTTAAATGTAACTCTTGTCTTGACAACACCCAAACACACATGTCCAAATTTCTTAAATGTTGATTTGTCTAGGGTTCTGTTTGTGATCCCTCCAAAAGTAAGTTCATATAGTTCCACATTTTAAATGTAACTCTTGTCTTGACAACACCCAAACACACATGTCTATGCTCAGTGCCTCAGTGTTCCCGACACAACCATATACTCAACTCCTAGTCATTTCCATTAGGGTCTCAAAAGTTCCCTTCACTCAGCCTGCCCAAATTGAACCAATGATCTCCACCACTTCCATTACCAGACTTCTTTTCCTAGATACCTCTCCATTAGTAAACAGTCCCCTGAGTCAGAAACCGAAAGTCATTCTCTGCTGACTTTTTACTCATACACTTCCAAATCCAACAATCTCCAGGAACTGCACCCTTTACCTTAGGCCAAATCTGCCCTGTCTTTCCTCATTGTCTTAATTCAGACTACTCTCTCTTACCTGAAATAATGCATTCACCTTTCGTGTGAGTTTTCTACTCCTAACTCACCCACAAAGCACCCCAGTCCAACTTTCTTACAATCCAGTCCTACGAGATCTACACGATGCAATACGAGGTTCTTTGTAACATGGCCTAAGTTAACTCTCATCATCTACCTCATCACTTCCCTCTTTCACATTTGATGCACTAACAACATAGAATTCCACACATTTTTCAAACTTATTTCATAAAGGCCCTCACTACAAATTCTGTGTCCACTGCTTCCAATACCTCCTTCACGTGTTCCATGATTGCCTGGTTTATTTATTTTCTATCATCCTACAAAACCCAGGTTATTTCTCCTCCCTCTAGGACGTCTTTCCTCAGTTCCTTCTCTCTCTTTATGTCAGTCCCTTCCTGCTCATGACTAACTAAGAAAATTGTATATTTTTATATTTTTTTCCCTAATCACCTTGAAAGAGAACCTATATTTTTGTATGCATACTTTGTCCATTGGACTTGCACTACTTAAGGGGAAAAATTGTGGTTTATTAATCTCAGAATTCTCAGAACTTGGCATAAAGTCTGGCAGATAATAATCACTCAATAATGTTTGATGAATTGAAAGGAATTGGATTTCACAGTTCAGTTTTGCTTTTCAGAGATGGCTGCAAAGATAGATTTCCCCTGCCATGTCAGATCCCGGGCCTATCATCTTTCAACCCAGATCCAATATCACTGTCCTCTGGGTAAGAAAATATTCTCTGAGATATATGCATTTGTTTTTAATAATCAAAGATTTCAGTAGATCTTGAAATGGGGTCGTGAAAATAATCCATTTACCCCCACCATCAGGAGAGGTGGCAGTTCATTAAATAACCTTCACAAAAGATCAACATTTTACCATTTTACATTTTTACAACAGGCCTCAGCTCAATCAAATCTTTCAACACAAGCCACAGAACCATATGGCCTGTTACTTGGACAATCTATTCCCATTTGCACATCCCTTTTTATCTTGTCCACTAAATGGGAAGGTAGAAAGAGCCATGAGTTTTGTCACACATGAGCTCATTAATGCTGCCCAGAGTTGGCTCTCAATCCTAGCAAAATGATTTGATAAATCAGTGGCTGCCTCTGGGGGTTGGGAGTAGGATTTCTAATGGGGAAGGAGCTGTTCTCAACTTCAAAAGAGAAATAGCACAGTGTGGTAGAAAGAGTATAGATGTTGGAGTCAGACAAACCTAGATCCACCTCTTATTAGTGGTATAACCCTGGTCAATTGACATTAATCTCTGAACCTCAATTTCCCTCACTGGTAGAAGTAGGATAACATCTATTTCATTGACTTATTATTTATAACTATGATAAATAAGGTCATATAATGTATTAATTTGTACAGCAAGGTACCAGATACTGAATAAATGTTATATCCTTTCTTTTCCCTCAATTCCAAAAGCCCTGTTGATGATGAACTACGTAAGGGCAGATGACCGTGTCTGAATTGCTCACTCTGTTACCTCAGTGCCTAGCACAGTGCCGTGGTACACAGCAAGTACTCAATAACTATTTATTTAATTAAATGAATGAATAGATTTTCTTACAAATATGTTCTACCCTACCCCACCAAAAGAAATTTTAGTTTATGCCTGGCCATACCAATGCTGTCTCACATATACATACACACACATGCACACACGCATGCACATAAATGCCATTAACTCACACACAAAGCCCCAAACTGAGCTTCTCATTTTTGAAATTCTGTCTGCCGACCTCAGATGGGCTTAATGAATGGTCCATCTGGTTGAATCAAAAATGCCTATTTAACACACTAGCAATTTTATGATTTATAAAATACCTGATAAAAACACAATTGCATTTTAAATGCCTGGACTAAAATCCATCTATTTTAAGAAGGTTAAGAAGAACATAAAAAGACCCAACTGTCTATGTGCCATCTGTATCAACAGGAAAGAGGCATCTCATGAATTTCAAAAAAATCATTTAGAAAGGTCATTCTCAGGTGCTAAGAGGTGACATAAATGAAAATTACAGAAAACAAATCTGGAATAAGATCAAACTTTTCTGTGAAAAAGTCTACATAAATGCAGAGAAATAGGGAAGCTGTTGAGGCCAAATCTCTGAAATCACTCAGAATATATTAGGTAAAAGCCTCTGAGAATAGATAGTTTAAAAAAGGAATATAAAGACATGAAGTACCTTGTGCCTGAAATATTTCATTCTCATGCTCATTCTTGGAAGAGAAAAAATCCCTACAACTTCTTATTTGCATATTTTTGTTTAATTAAAAAGAAACTCATTTGAGGTAATTTTAAGGACCATTCCCACAATTGTCAATTTCACAGACAAAAGCTGTTTGATAAGATGAAAATGCTAATAAATTTACATCTAAGAGTCTGCAATATTACCAAGGTCAATATTATAAGCCCTAGCTTTGTCCTTTCCTTCCTCCAACCCCCAACATCCCCAGAACCTTTTTGACAAGAAAACAAATGCAGACTGAATTTTTCAAACACATATTTGGAACTATGTCTGTCGGCCACAACTGCAGTCGCTTTTGCTGGTTCAGCACTTAGTATGCACTTCATTTTGAACAATGGAGTTGTAACTTTAATCAATGTCAAGCAAAAACATACCATCTGTCAAAAGACTACACTGGGAGAAGTTAGCAGAGATGAGGCGTGGCAAAGGGAAGGTCGGGATCAGGAAATAGATTAAAAGTATAAATTTCTTCAGTAACTGATGCTGCTATTGCTGGACAACAAATGCTTTGTGAAAACAAAAATCCATCAACCCGCCCCCCCAATCCATTGCTGAAAACATACAGCCTGTGTGACAAGGTACATCAGGGCATTGGAAACTGATTCGGTGTGGTCTAAACATTCTGACATTACAGGAACATTAAATCAAGCACTTCACTGTCAGGGAGCATTGGTGTCCATACCCACTCTATGTTGTCAGCCAGATCTTATAGTCAAGATCCAGAAGAGGCAACAGACTTCTATTTGTCTGGAACAAAAAAAATCAGACAGGCCTAATGGATGGAAGAAGATGTTTCAATAAAGTGAGACCTGTAACCATACGTCACTTTGTGTAGCACTTTAACTTGTAACGTACCTCATTTGATTTTTGCCAAAACATTGTTTGTTAGTAATAGTTAGTCCCACTTAATTGACACAGAAAGTAGGGTTCATAAAGGTTAAGCAAATTCATCAAGATTTCAACTCTATCCAATAACTTTTATTGAGGGCTTACTCTGTGCTAGAGACTGTGCTAAGGTATATTATATGCATGATTTAATTTAATCCTTAAAGCAAGCATATGAGTCAGAGACACTTTTGACATTACAAATTTCAGATGTGGAAATCTGGGCTCAGAGAAGAAAAGTAATTTAAGCAAAGTAATTACATAGGATGAATGGCTGGAGTCATGTAAAAGATCTAACTCAAATTCACACATATTACCACATGCACCAACACACAATGTGCACACACAAATTCACACATCTCTCACACCATGCATACATGCCTCCCACACACACCAAAGACACACACAACATGCACCACACACAAACACACACACCACTTATATCACACACACATTCCATCTATATGCTCTGTATACTCACACACACATCACCACACCATACACATCATGCACACACACCAACCATACCATAAACACACAACATGCACACACAAACATACACACCACTTGCACCACACACATATTCTATATACATACATACACACATGCGTTTGGAGGTTGCTATCAGAAGTCCCTGGGATTCCACCTCCACTTTGTTTTCTGAGGAGTAGGTCTTTGTAATTTGGGAAAGAATCCTGGTTCTCAAGTCAAAGACATAGAGAAATATCTTAGGAAAAGTAAACTAACAAACAAACAAATGAAGCAGCAATGTCTGTCCCTTTAGACCAGAAGAACCCAGCCTGGCTGTATGGCCAGGACACATGATATTCATATAGGGTGATCTGGAAAAAAATTACCTAAGTCTGGGTTTCATTCCAGACCAACTAAATTGGAATCTTTAGGTGGGAGGGTGGGGTGCTGAGCCTCGGCATTTTAAAAATCACCCACCCTATGTTATTTAAATGTGCAGCCAAGGTTGAGAACAATGCCCTCTGCTGTTCCAGACATACTTCGATCTCAGTGTCCCACTGCCCAAGTAAGGCCCATCAACCAATCAGTGTGGCAAAGGCAACAGCCAGGGCTTACCCACCCTGCCGCCATCACCCACAAGTCCCTCGCACCCCTCTGCTAGCTCTTTAGCAGTGGGAGGGGATCACTGAGAATGTGGCCAAGGAACACACTAAATGGCATCTTTCCAGCTCAGCTAAAACCATAAAACTGAACTAAACCAGGAAGCCGTTATAGTCACCAGGTCAGAGACTAAGCCCCCATGCCAACCTGGGAAGCCCTTTTCTTGACTGCATTTTGGGTAGCAGATGACACATGCTTGACAACTGTGCAGCCATGACTAGAAGAAAGCAAGGCAAGGTCAGACCGTGGAAGTGTGTGGACCCATGTCTGCCCCTGTAACATCTCTCTGACCTGAGTATCCACCATGGGGCCTCACTATGCTCCAAAGAATCTTATTCCTGCTGCCTTATGACTTTTGCAACTGCTGTTCCTTCCACCTAAAATACTCTCCTCCCAGGTCTTTGCATGGCTAGGTCTTTCTAATTCTTCAGGCATCAGCTTAAAAGCCACCTCCTAAGAGGCTTCTCTGATCAACCAGTCAAATGTGGCCCTCCCCCTAACCCTTGTTACTTGCTAGCTTTTACTCTGTTTGCTTTTTTTTGTAGTATTTATCACTAGCTGGTATTTTTAAACTTATCACTGTCATTATCCCTACCTAAAATTGTCATATACACAGTAAACAAGTAAACCTGTTTTCCTGCCTCCTCTCACCTCCTAGAACATAAGCTCCATAAGAATAGGAATTCTGTGCATCATGTTCATGTCTGTCTCCCTAGTGACAGCACAGAGTAGGTACTCAATGAATATTTGACTAAATGAAAAAATGAGTGAATAAATGAAGAGCAAGACCGATCCTTTAGGTTTTAGGAAACCCAAGACAGAAAATATGAACCCACATGCTACAGTGGGAATAGGATACGTTTAATACTAAGATATAGACTTAAAACTCCTTAGTAGCCAGGCCATCAATAGAGCAGAATCAAACTCACATTCATGGGATGGCAAAGCTTGTGCTCTTAGCCACTGCGTGGTTATATTATGTAGTCTCCATTCATTGTTTAATACTAAGATATAGACTTAAAACTCCTTAGTAGCCAGGCCATCAATAGAGCAGAATCAAACTCACATTGATGGGATGGCAAAGCTTGTGCTCTTAGCCACTGCGTGGTTATATTATGTAGTCTCCATTCATAAGTAGATCCAAGGTCACAGAGTAAAACTGCAACAAAAGTCTCATGATTTTCTCTGGTGCTCTTTTTGTATGTCATTGCTGGTGTCAAAAAGAGAAAGGGTTGGAAACAACTATCAAAACAGAAGAGATAAACCAGGTATCAATGAGCCTTTATTTTGCCATATGCCGAATTTATGTTCCAGAACTACAATGTGGCCCCTAAGGTAATGTAATATAATAAATTATGTTATCGTAGGTCTCTATCACACATACAAATTTTAAAAAGAAAAAGTTTCTACTCTGACTCAGAAACTCACAGGTATTATATTTGGGCAATTTCTCTGCTAAAAGAAAATACCTCAAGTAAAATTCACCCTGGTGCCCAATCCAATTTACTGGCTCCTTACAGATGAATCAGTGTGAAAGGTGTGCGGGGGGTTGTTTTCTGTAATTAACTTTCAGTACACTAAGTAGCCCACAGGGAGAAGTTGAGTACATACTGTTCATCAGCAGCTCAGGGAACTTATTGGAGTAAGGCTCATAAACCCAAGTTAAGTGAGATCCACCCAGAGCAGAGTCAGTTTGTCAGTTTGGCTTCAGAGGTAAAACAGAGCCTGCTCCTTTCCTTCCATGAGTCCGTCACCTGGAGGAGCACATGCTTTATCTGCTAAAACCCTGTTATTCCCATGCTTCTGCCTGAAATGGCAATGGTAAGTGCTCTCTCTCTCTCTCTCTCTCTCTCTCTCCCCCCCCCATCTAATAATATGCCACCACCTGTGAGGCCCGGGTGAGACCATGCAACCTCTCAGAAGTCTTTATTCATATGCACAGCCACCACCAATTATTGAATATCCCATGGCTCTACAGTGGGTTCTCTACAATGGGTTTTGGCATTTGATCAAGGGCTATCTTAAAAAAATTTTTTTCTTAATTGTTTATGTGTTTATATCCCTTTACAACAATATTTCAAGTTCTTTGATGACAGAGATGGTGTCAAGCTCTTTCTGTATTCCTCAGTGTCATACACACTTAAATACTTGTCAAATGGTACCAAAAATTGTTAACATAGTTGGCCTGTCCTAAAGAAACCCAATAAATAGGAATAAAACCTTGTCAGTACAGGCCTTAGTTTGAAGACCACTATTTGTAAGGCTTAACTCTCCAAGAGGGCCCCACTGCTAATGCCAAACTAATCCAAAGCAACTACTTTTCCAAAGGATCAGAGAAATAGAAGAATATCTTACACAAAGGATATCTTACAACTAAATGCTGAGCTACTTACCATGACAGAGGGTTCTGGCTCAGGAATCTGGGCCCCAGCCTACATCTGAGAAGCAGAGGAACGTGGTCATGCCTTTTCCCTACACTGTAATCCCTTGGCTAGAACTTTCTTCAGTATATTCCAAGAAATATTTATCCATGAAATGTTCCAAGAAAACAGATTTGGTGAATGCTGCACATTACATCTTCCACAAAGAGACTTGAAATGCTTCTTAGTTAGCAAAACCTCTGAAAAAGTTTCAATAAATAAATCTACTTAATTTTGTTCAACTCAGCATTTCCCACATTCATTTAAGCATGGAAACTAATTTTCAAATAACAGCTATTATAGCCCCACAAAAGTACTGTTGCTCTAACTAAAAGGTATTCTAGGTAAATTCCTTTAGTGCTGCTTTTAGAAGCCCACTGCATCAGGTTCTCGGAGCCAGGAAGCAGGAAATGTTGCTTTTCCAGATGATTAAAAGTGAGTTGCATTTTTTTTCCTTATTATCTCTCTTTACTCATCTGTAAGGGTGCTGGAGAGCCTCTGTTTGCCACCCACCCACATCACTCTCACATCTATTCTTGGCCTTCCCTGCCCTGCACTGGGTCTCCCTAGAGGCTCCCTGTTGTCTGGCTTCCAACTGGAAGGCAGGAGGAGAGAGAAGGAAGGGTGATTCTTCCTAGTTCCTTTACTCCCAGTTGGGTACCACTCCTCTGGCAGCAGCTTCCTGCCTCTATAATAACAACCTCTAGAATGGCAAAGGCTTCCTGATGATGCTAGCTCTGTTTGTTCCACTTTCTGTTTTTATATCCTTAACCGCACCCATACCTCTGTAAGTAGCCCCATTATTAGTCTCTTCATATGAACCATTTGGGGATAAATTCTGTTCTTTTTTCTTAGCAGTCAGATGCTGATTGATAAAACAGGGAAGAGCACTGATATCTATTAGTGCTTTCTGTGTACTGAACACTACACAAGAGGATTTTTTTACATATTATGTAAGTTAATCCTGACAACAACCTCTGATGATAAGTATTGTAATCCCCATTTTACGAATGACTAGAATGAAACTGAGAGTCATAAAAGATTTGCCTTAGCTCATATTGCCTGAGAGCAGCAGAAGCAGGTAAGTCTGAGGCACTTAGTCTGTCAACAAATACCTCCTGCAAACCTACTTTGTTCTATCCCTGGGCTAAGCCCTGGAGATAGAGTGAAGAAGAGACATAAAAGGAAAAGAGAAGAAACATGGCAGACCCCTGATGTAAAAGGAAATTCCTTCACCCTTGAAATTCAGAATTGGAATATAAGAATTGACACACATTAGACTTCTGGTACCTCTGGCTCACCATCTTGATCCTGACATTGCTTTCAAGGAGTACACTGCAGAGGACAAGGTCTACCACCAAGTTTAAGGAGGGGTCTCCATCACCATCTTTTTCCTGGATCTGTCTTACCTAAACATATCTAAGACACATGGCCAAGACCAAGCTTATTTGGCTCTTGAATTGTATCTCTTACATAATTGGATAACTAAGAGAAAGCAGCACCATCAGTCTATGTATCTCAAGTTCCAAACATTAATTTTGATATTTCCCTTCTGTATCTGACATCTAATTAGTCTTAAATGTTATCAACCCACATATTTCTATCTCAATTGTTTAGATTAACTCTTTCCCTCTTCCTCATATCAATTCCATTTCAAATGATTATAGTACTAGCTATTATTTGCCAAGCCATTAGTATATGTGTCAATTGCCTAACTAGTTTATATAGTTAAGAACAAGGGCTCTAGCCTACCTAGACTTAAAACCCAATACCAACACTTACTAGTTGGACAAATTCTTTAAAGTTTTCTCAATTTTTTCATTTCTAAAATGGAAATGATAATAATACCTAGTCATAGAGTTTTTATGACCACTGCATTAGTTATTCCATATAAAGCACTGCCCTCTGTGCCTGGCACATAAGAAATGATAATAATAACATGAATAAACACATATAGCTATACAGCACTTACTATGTACCTGGACGGCATTGTTTCAAGTGCTTTACATGCACTAATTCATTTAATCATCATAACTACCCTATGTGGTTGGTATTGTTATTATTCTTTAAGTTTTGTGATTGAGGAAACTGAGGCACAGAGAGATTGAAACAATTTGCCCCAAGGTACACACCAATATGTGATGGAGCAGGTATTCTTATTAGGTCTTCCTGATTCCAGAGTCTGAGACAAAGAGCACTGTGGCACAGCATTTTAGGGACTAGTCATGGAAAACCCTCCCTCATCTCTGTGTTTCATGGCATGTCAACCTTTCTTTCCCATGCTCTCCAAATATAGCATGCTTTGCTACAAAAACTGTCATTTATGCTTAGCATCCTGTTCAGGTCAATTCTTCAGTGACTCTCTTCTCAGACTCTGATGTTTAGTTCTTGCAAAGGACATTATGGCCTTCAACTTGCTGTGGCTAATATCTTCATTTCCTATCATGCTCCTGAGTCAGTCACACTAAGCAGCAGACACTGGTGTGCAAATATTCACTCCTTGTACCCAAGAGGCTGACCCTGGGAATAAGGCCCCAGTATCAGAGTAGGAAGGAAAACCACAGCATAAGAGATGGGGTACTCTTATTAACAAATAAAACCTGTAATCTCTCTCTGTACATTATTGACAAATTTGAAAACTTAAAGCTTCCCATTTGTCACTTTGTATTGCAGTTTATTGACACAGTGGTCAGCTCCAACACAAAAATATGCAGGGATGTGAGCATGCATGCATATTTCACATATCTCAAATTATGTGACTCAGTCATAATGCGACTCTCCTTAGATATAAATATGCAAGAAAAACAGTGGTTTATTTCTAATTTTGATCTGGCAGCAGCTTGTTCCAAGGTGTTCCCTTCATCTTCCATTATCATCAGATGGCCCACCTGAGGTTTCCTGCAAACAATTACACTGCAGTGCACTTGTCTTGCTGGCCTCCTACAGAGTCGCCTTTCCTTGAACTCACACATTCTCCCCTTAGAACTCACCTTGCGTCTAATGCTCCACTGTTGTTTCTTTCCTCATTTGTTTAGAGGTACCATTTTAAGATGTTATGTGTATTCTTCCTTCCAAACCACACTTTATACTTACCCTTTCCTATTTTTCTGGATCTATTCCTTATTTTATCTTTCTTTCCCCCACCTCCTGTTACTGGTGTCTTCATAGTCCATCCCTGTCCCTACACTTGTCTTGACACAAACTTCTTTCACCTGATCAATATAGCACCTCTTTAATCCTTGCAAGTCTTACCTTCTGCTCTATGTTGAAACATTGATGGGTATTTCACTTTTCTTGGCACTTTAGAATGGAAAACCTGTCTACAAACAGAGAGCTCCTTGGAAAGAAAATAACCCAATTGTCAGCTTGGGATTCCCTCCTTTCAAACCTCTTTTGCACAACCATAGAAGATCAATGCCTTATATAAGATTTACATAAATTCCAATGGGTGGGGGCTGAGGCATATAATTTGAATGAATTCATTCATCCTATACATAGTTCTATTGTTTGAGGCATGCTGTTTTTGTTTCCCATGAAATAAATATAGATGTGAAACTCAGTCCCTTCCTTTGTTTCAGAAAGGATGAAATAAGTAAGAAAGAAAAGCACCCTCATAATATATATTTGTATGGGCATGTATATTTAT
>NW_007727898.1:260207-262321 GCF_000696425.1 Galeopterus variegatus
CTTCTTTTCTCCCTTTCCATCACTTACAAATTCCTGCTTATTTCTATGGCACAGTACTCTAACTATCCCTTCCGTTCCCTCAGTTCCATCCGTTGAGCTTATAAAATTATTGTCCTAAGCAAAATTCCCTCTCTAAGACGAATTCTCTTGCCAGCTATTAAGATAACAAGAATTTCACCCTGCTACACAAAGTTACCTAAAACTGTCCTCAAATGCCAGTAAATTAAGACAAAGTAATCTTTGACTCTTACGCTGTATGGTGAACACAGACTCAAGATAACTGGTAAAGGCATAAAGGAGTCTGGCCTGGAAACTCATGGATATAGTCATTCCATAAATCCTTACCCAGATCCATTTCTCCTCACTGCATCCCATTCAGGCTGCCTTTTTGAGAATATGAGTTCATTAGTGAATATTTCAACCTCATTTCACTTACATGTAATGTGGGACCCAGAAGGAGCCACACTCAGCTCCCACTTGCCTGGGAACAAGTTTACTTGTGCCATACTGTGCTGCTTTTCCACAGTGCCTCTGTATTGGTTAAGATTAGGTTCGGCAACGAGAAACATTGACTTAGCCCCTAAGGCTTAAGTACTGAAGTTTATTTCTCTGTCATGTAAAGCAATTCAGAAGGCAGGCAGTCCAAGAATGGTGTGCTGACTCCACAGTCAGCAGGATCCAAGCTCCTTCTAGCCTGTCCCACTATCTTTGTTTGTAAATTCCATCCTCTAAGCTGTCCCATGATCCAAGACTACTGTTGGAGATTCAGCCATTTTGTCCTATTGAAGATGAGAAGAAGGAGGCAAGAGGGAAAAGCTGAAGAAACCAACTCCAGGCTGAGCTTCCAGGAAAAATTCCCCAAAAAACACCACAGAACTGGAACACCAAGGAGGACTCTGACACTGTTACAATCAGGAGGCTGCAGAATCAGAAAGCTGCCACACTTCAGAACCACCCCATCTCTGCCATGGTCCAGAAGCTGTCAAGCAAAAAAGCCTGAAAATGACACAAGAAGCTGACGCCCTGCCTTTGCCATGACTGAAAATAGCAAAATGAAAATATCTTTCACTTCCTGTATTTTCATATAACTCAGTTCCTGGTCAAAGCCACCAAGAGTTCATTTGTGGGGCAGACCCTACGTCCTACTTGAAAACTGGATAGCAAGGGAATTTGAGAAATGTAGATCTAGCACCTCGGGCTCTGCAGAACAGGAAGGCATGCCTGCAGGGGTGGGAACAGGTGCTGAGTGAGCCAGTCCTTGCTGTCTGCCATCCCAGGATAATGCCATGTGTATTCCATGACTGCTCAGTGCACTTTTTCTGAGAGGAATGAAAAGGCTCATCCCAATAGAAAAGCTTCTGCTGACCAGCAGATATCCTCAGCTAGTAGAATTTGACAGGAATGGAAAAGAGGCATGGGACTGAAATCTGTCAGAGTATTTGAACTTTCAGAGCATTTGACCTTTGAGTCATGGCTCTGTTTAACAGCCATGATAGAGATACAGACAGAGAGAAGAGAAAGAAGGGTGGCATGAAATGGTGATATCACTGCTCTCTGCGTTGCAGGTGCTGGAAGTTTTTCTTCTGCTCTAAGCTACTGCTGTTTCCTTAATCACCTCCCTTATCACTCCACCTTGGATTTATAAGGCTCAAACACTACCGTCCATTTATCTTCACAGATTTCTTATTTAAAATTCACTGAAGCATAATTTATTTTTACCACATCTCGATGCAGTAGGGAGGGCCTGGTTTTTATTCTCTGTGGCACAGTGAGGTTAACTGGCTCACCCAAGGTCACACGATAAGGCAGAAGAATAAAACACCCATAGGAAATGTCACCTCATGGTACTTGATTCCCAAAGAAACTCTCCAGAACTAAATGCTTAGAGAAAACCTGTAGGTGATTGTGGGACAAAAGCTTTCTAGCACTCTTTGTTTTTTTTCCTTTCCAAATTTTATTTTATTTTGTCAATATACAATGGGGTTGATTATTGTGGCCAATTACCGAAACCTCCCCCCTCCCTCCCAACAATGTCCTTTCTGTTCACTAGTAGTATCAACTTCAAGGAACTGTGATTGTTATGTCTTCTTCCCTCCCCCCACCCCGTTTTTTTT
>NW_007727898.1:263018-265960 GCF_000696425.1 Galeopterus variegatus
GATGGCTAATATCCAAAAGACTGTGAATGATAAATGCTGGTGAAGTTGTGGAGAAAAAGGAGCTTTCTAGCACTCTTGATAGAGTTTCTGACAGAGCTGAGGGAAGACAGGTTGCTTCAGATTGTGTCCTAAAGGAACAATTAACTGAGTATAAAGGACTAAAAGTTTTCTTGTGAGATTCTTTTTCTTAATGTCTTATTTCTTTAAAGCTTTGAGATTATAAATATAATTTTTAAGATCAGTTTGTTTAATCAAGCATATTATTTCTCCGCAAATACATTATGTGTGCAATGGATGTTGTACAGGCGGAAATAAAATTGAGTCTCCAATTTCCCAAAATGATAAAATTGACTATTTTACATCTGTGAAAACTAAATCTTCTAAAGCACTTAGTTTCTTGCTCTCTCAGAACATAGGTAGACTACTTCGTGGGTTCTATAAAAATAGTCATTCACGTATTTTCTCCAATGTCAATAACAGACTATTCTGACATGTAATATGAAAAAAACTCAACCAGAGTCTGATGATCTGGGTTTAAATTCCAGTTCTGTCACTGACTACGTATATAAACTTGGAGAAAGTTAACCTCTCTGTGCCTCAGTTTTTCATTCATACAATGAGGATGATCACCAGAGGACCACTAATCTCCCCATTTCAATATTTACCTACCTATGGAAGAAAGGTTTTCTCTAAGGACTTCACGATATATTGAAAATCTGAATCTAAATTATTTTAATTCTCATTTCTCTCTTTTATAATAACAACCTAGACAGGAAATAAATAATTAGATAAATTTTACCACGTGAAAGCATTATGAGATGAAGTAAATGCCTTAGGGTTAATTAACTGTAGACTTCCAGCAGAGTGGCTAAAGCATAGCCCAAAGCTGGTGACATTCAAGAGAGATGACCATCAGAATACCCTTCCAAGGTTTCTGTGCATTGAAATAATAACAATAAAAGCAATTTTAACAGCAGTTAATAAATCCAATGCATCCAACAGTTCCATGTGCTTTATACAGGTGATCTCATTAAATCTTCACCATCTCCTAGTACATAATACCACATGATTCTACTTTACATACCTACTTTTCTCCATTCAAACTTAGGTTTTGTGAAAAAAGTGATCTTGTCTGTTTTAGAGGGCTTTGTAGGTTGCTCTCTACTATTTATTTGTTTTTCTTTTTCTAAATATCCTGATTTCCACTAGGGTACCCATATACACAGCCTAGGTGCTTTGGGAGACTTTGAGTCCAGCCTAGGTTCCTGAGATCGAGCATGTGTTTATGCCTTAGTAAACCAGTATAATCACTGGTTACGGCGTTTGGTTCACAATGGGCATGTTAGCTGGGGATTGTGGGACAGAAGCTTTTTAGCATTTCTGAAAAATTTCTCAGAGACAGTCCTTTCTTTGTCTCCTCAGATGTGAAACATAATGCAGCTGTTAGTGTTCATCTCAATACCATAATGAGATCTCAGGAGGCTTAGCATGAAGTTAAAACCATGGAAGTCAGAGTAGAAAGATGACAAAGGAAAGAAACCAGATCCTTGATGACATCCTTGTGTTGCTATATCACTGGCCCTCAAAACTCCCAGACTTTTGAACGTATGTGTACATGAGCCAATAAAGCCCCTTCATTGTTTACTCTAGTTTGAGTTGGATTTTCTGTTACTTGCAACTGAATGTATCTTTAGCAGCTACCACAGTATCCAGTACATAGAATATTTATTACTCACATTAATTGAGCACCTACAATGTAACAAATATGTGTTAAGTACCTACTATGTACCAGGCAATATTCTAGGTGCTGAATATGGCATTGAAGAAAAGTGATAAAAATCCCTAACATTGTAGAGCTTACATTCTAGTGGGAGTGCCAGACCATGAATAAGGTAAATGAGTAAAATATGTAGATAGTGATAAACCCTAAGGAGAGAAAATACAACATAGAAGAGAGAAAGGAAGTATCAGTAGGATTGAAATTTTTGAAAGGTGTCCAGGGAAGCCTAGCTGAGATGAAGACCATTCTTAGAGACCTGAAGGAAGTGAGAGAGTGAGCCATGCAGATGTCAGGGGAGGGCATTCCAGGCAGAGGGAACAGCAGGTGCAAAGGCTCTGAATTGGAAAGGATGACTGAAAAGTGATGACTAAATTGATGGCTCTATTTCAGGTCCTACAGGTCATGACAGCACATTTAAAAAACAGCAAAAGCAACAGAGAAAAATGGATGAAAAAAGGACCACATTGTTACTTTATAAATAAGGTCCTCTCCCCTACTATAAGATAGTATTTTATTGGGTGCAAGTGGGATGTACCTGTTCTGTTCTGATTCTATCATGCACCAAGCTTTCATTACAAACATAAACCCTCACAGGCAGGCACTGCACAGCAGGACACCCAGCCCAGGCCAGTACCCACCACCCAGAGAGGCCCCAGAGCCACCATGCCCACAGGCCACACCATGCCACAGAAGCCCCAGTGAAGGCCAGTACCCACCTCCCAGAGAGAGGCCCCAGAACCATTGGCCCCACAGACCCCAAGTCACCGATGCCAGAACAGGCAGATGCCACGCCATGGGAAACCCAGCCCATGCCAGTCCCCACCACCCAGAATGGCATGAGAGCCACTGGGCCCACAGGTCCTGAGCCACCCATGCTGGAACAGGCAGGTGCTGTGCCATGAGGCCACCATCCCAGGCAAGTCCCTGTTTCCCAGAGAGGCCTGAGCCACCACTCCACAGGCCCCAAGGCAGCCGTGCCAAATTGGCAGTCCCTGTGGGAACCAGGCAAGACAACATCCATGCTGGAACAGGCAGGTGCTGTGCCATGAGGCCACCATCCCAGGCAAGTCCCTGTTTCCCAGAGAGGCCTGAGCCACCACACCACAGGCCCCAAGGCAGCCGTGCCAAATTGGCAGTCCCTGTGGGAACCAGGCAAGACAAC
>NW_007727898.1:266485-280997 GCF_000696425.1 Galeopterus variegatus
CCTGCCACAATGACTAAACACCAAAGGAAAGATACCAGAAATATAAAAAATCAAGAAAGTATATAACAACCAAAGGAAAATAATAACATTTAAGCTCTAGATCCCATAGAACAGGAAGTCCTTGAAATGACTGACAAGGAATTGCAAGCAACAATTTAGAGAAACTAAATTAGATACAAGAAAACTCAGGTAGGCAACACAATGAAATGAGAAAAAGTATACAGAAACTGAAATAAGAAATGTACAAAGAAACAATGCCCTGAAAAAAAATGTAGCAGAGATTGTGGAGCTGAAGGATTCATTCAATGAAATAAAAAACATAACAGGGAGTCTAACCAGCAGCTAGAACAAACATAAGAGAGAATTTCTGACCTTGAAGACAAGCTGTTCAAAATAACACAGATGGACAAAAAAAAAAAAAAGAAAGAAAGAAAAGAAAAAAGAATTTTAAAAATTGAAGAAAATCTAAGGGAGTCTAAGGGAGATAACAGACAACTTTAAACGCTCAAAAATCTGAATCATGGGTATTTCAGAAGGGGAGGAAAAAGAAAACGACATTAAAAGCATTCAATAAAATAATAGCAGAAAACTTCCCAGGTATAGAAAAAGGCACAGATCTTCAGATTCAGTAGTCTCAAATGTCCCAAAACATGTTCAATCCAAAAAAGTCTTCTCCAAGAAATGTTACACTTAAATTGGCAAAACTCAAAGACAAAGTGAGAATCTTAAAAGCTGCAAGAGAGAAGTGGCAAGTCACATATAAGGGAGCCCAATCAGACTAACATCAGACTTTTCATCACAAACCCTAAAAGCCAGAAAAGAATGGGATGGTATATTTGAAATACTTAAAACCAAAAATTGCCAGCCAAAAATACTTTACCCAGCAAGGCTAACCTTACAAAATGAAGGAAAGATAGTATATTTCTCAGACAAACTGAAACTGCAGAAATTCACTACCACATGACCAGCCTTACAAGAAATTCTCAAAGGAGAACTGGGTTTGGTGCCTGAAAAACAACCATCACTGCCATGAATACTCAAGAAAGAAAGAAAAAAAAAAAAAACATGAGTAAAATTAAAATGCTAACAATAAAAAGAAAAAAAGTTTATCTACCACCCCAAGAAACCAATAAACATAGAAGACAAACAGTAAATCAGAAAGAAAGGAACAAAAGATACTTAAGAAATCCAAACAAAAATCAATAAAATGCTAGGAGTAAATCAATACATTTCAGTAATAATGCTAAATGTAAAAGGATTAAATTCCCCACTCAAAAGACACAAGACTGACTGGATTAAAAAGATGGACCCAACAATATGCTGCCTTCAAGAGACTAAACTCACCTGTAAAGACAAACATGGACTAAGAGTGAAAGGATGGAAAGATATACCATGCAAATAGAAATGAAAAACAAGCTAGAATAGCTATTCTTATAACAGATAAAATAGAGTATAAACCAAAAACCATAAAAAGATATAAAGAAGGTCACTATATAATGATAAAATGATCTCTCTATCGAGAAGACATAACAATCATAAATATACACACACCCAACAATGAAGCAAATAGATTTATAAAACAAACACTATTAGACCTAAAGAATGAGATAGACGCTAATACCATAAGAGCACTAGACTTGAACAACCCACTTTCAACAATGTACAGATCATCTAGGCAAAAAATTAACAGGGAAACACAAGATCTAAACAGCATTTTAGACCAATTAGACTTGGCAGATACCTACAGAATGTTCCATCAAACAACCTCAGAATATTCATTCTTCTCATCAGCACATGGAACATTCTCCAAGATAGACAATAGGTTAGGTCACAAATCAAGTCTCAATAAATTCAAAACTATTGGAATTATTCCATGTATTTTTTCAGATCACAATGAACTAAAATAAGAAATCAATACCAAAAATCTCTGTAAACTATACAAACACTTGGAAATTAAACAACATTCTACTTAGTGACATATGGGCCCAAGAAGAAATTAAGCAGGAAATCAAAAAAATTATTGAAACTAATGAAAATTATGACATATAATACCAAAACCTGTGGGACACTGCAAAAGCAGTCCTGAGGGAAATTTGCCACATCAAATGCTTACTTCAGAAGAATAGAAAGATGGCAAGTAAACAACCTAACACTATGCCTTAAACAACTATAAAAACAAGAACAATCCAAACCCAAAGGTAGTAGCTGTAAAGAAATAATTAAGATAATAGCAGAACTAAATGAAATAGACACCCAAAAAATAACACAAAAGATCAATGAAACAAAAAGTTAGTTTTTTATAAAGATCAATAAAATTGATGAACCATTAGCAAGGCTAACTAAAAAAAGAAGAGAAAAGACCCAAATAACAAAAATTAGAAATGAAAAAGGTGATATTACAACTGATATCTCAGAAATACAAGGAATCATCAAAGACTAGTATAAACAACTATATGCCAAAAATTCGAAAATCTGGAGGAAATGGATACATTTCTGGACACATGTGAATATTTATTCACGTACTACAAAAACTGAGCCAAGAAGATACAGAAAATCTGTACAGATCAATAAAAATAAAAGAGATTGAAGCTGTTATCAGAAGGCTCCCAACAATGAAAAGCCCAGGACCAGATAGGTTCACTGCAGAATTCTACCAAACCTTCAAAGAGGAAATGATGCCAATTCTCTACAAACTATTCTAAAAGATAGAAACAAAAGCCATTCTCCCAAACTCATTTGGTGAGGCAAACATCACCCTGATACCAAAACCAAACAAAGAAACAACAATAAATGAAACTTACAGACCAATATCCTTGATGAATATAGATGAAGAAATCCTCAGTAACATACTAGCTAACAAAAAACAGCAACACATACATAAAATTGTACACCATGATCAAGTGGGATTCATCCCAGGGATGCAAGGTTGGTTCAACATATGAAAATCAATAAATGTCATACACCACATCAATAAAATCAAAGGCAAAAACCACATGACCATCTCCACAGATGCTGAAAAAACATTTGATAAAATTCAACATTTGTTCATGATAAAGACTGCCTACAAGTTAGGTATAGATGGAAAATATCTCAAAACAATTAAAGCCATATATTATAAGCCCACAGCCAATATCATCCTGAATGGTGAAAAGCTGAAGAACAGGAACTAGACAAGGATGCCCACTCTCACCACTCCTATTCAACATATTGTTGAAAGTACTAGCCAAAGCAATCACAGAAGAGAAGGAAAAGATGAAGTCAAACTGTCCCTGTTTGCAGATATGATCCTATATATCGAACAGCCTAAAGCCTCTACAAAAAAAAAAAAAAGAAAGAAAACTCGTAGACTCTTGGAATTGATAAATGATTACAGCAAAGTTGCAGGACACAAAATCAACACACAAAAAATCAGTAGCATGTCTATACTTCAACACTGAACACGCAGAAAGAGAAATCAAGAAAGCTAGCCCATTTATAATAGCCACCAAAAAAATAAAATACTTAGGAACAAAGTTAACCAAGAAGGTGAAAAATCTCTATGAAGAGAACTACAAAACGCTGTTGAGAGAAATTAAAGAGGACATAAGAAGATGGAAAGATATCCCATGCTCTTGGATCAGAAGAATTAACATTGGGAAAATGTGCATACTACCCAAAGTGATCTACAAATTCAATGCAATCCCCATCAAAATTCCAGTGACATTTTTCTCAGAAAAGGAAAAAAATATCCAGACACTTAAATGGAATAACAAATACAATGAATATCCAAAGCAATTCTGAGCAAAAAAAAATAAAGCTGGAAGCATAACACTACCTAACTTTATACTATATTGCAAAGCTATAATAACCAAATCACCATGGTACTGGCATAAAAACAGACACACAGATCAATAGAATAGAATAGAGAATCCATATATCGACCCATACAGCTACAGCCATCTGATCTTTGACAAACACACCAAGTCCACACACTGGGGAAGGGATTGCCTCTTCAGCAAATGGTGCCGGGAAAACTGGATATTCAACTAGGAGAATGAAACTAGACCCGTACCTCTCACCATATACCAAAATCAACTCAAAATGGGTTAATGAATTAAGTATACATCCTGAAACAATAAAGCTCCTTAAATAAAACCTAGTGGAAACAATTCAGGAAGTAGGATTGGGTACAGACTTCATGAATATGACCCCAAAATCATAGGCAAATGAAGGAAAAATAAACAAGTGGCATTATCTGAAACTGAAAAGCTTCTACACAGTAAAAGAAACAATTAACAGAGTGAAAAGACATCCAACAGAGTGGGAGAAAATATTTGCAAAATGTACATGTGACAAAGGATTAATATCCAGAATATATGAGGAACTCAAACAACTTTACAGCATAAAAACAAGTAACCCAATTAAAAAATGGACAAAGGAACTGAATAGGCATTTCTCAAAGGAAGATTTATGAATGGCCAACAGACACAGGAAAAAATGCCCAACATCACTCAGCATTCAGGAAATGCAAATGAAAACTACTGAGATACCATCTCACTCCAGTTAGGATGGCTAATATACAAAAGTCTGAGAATTATAAATGTTGATGAGGTTGTGGAGAAAAAGAGCACTCATACACTGTTGGTGTGACTGCAAAATGGTTCAGCCTTTATGGAAAATGGTATGGAGGTTCCTCAAACAATTACAGATAGGTCCACCATATGATCCAGCTATTCCCGCTGCTGGGAATATACCCAGAGGAATGGAAATCATCATGTCATATGGATACCTGTACTCCCATGTTTACTGCAGCACTATTTACAATAGCCAAGAGTTGGAACGAGCCCAAATGTCCATCATCAGATGAGTGAATTAGGAAAATGTCGTACATAAGAGAAATACCGCATGTTCTCATTTACTTGTGGGAGCTAAAATAAAATAAATAAATAAATAAATAAATAAATACACAAATAAACAAACAGTGGTGGCAGGGGAAGAACACACAACAATTACAATTCCCTGAAATTGTTAAGACAAGTGAACAGATATGATGTTAATGAGGGGAAGGGGGAGAGAGGGAGGAAGAGGAATTGGTAAAGGGACACGAAAATCAACTACACTGTATATTGATAAATTAAAATAAATAAATAAATAATACAAAAAAGAGAAAAGAAACATAAGCCCTTGATACTTCGCACTTGTATCATTCTTACGAAAGTATCCCAGTGAGAACATTGTAGTCAAACTCCATCTCCATTAATTAAAATAATTGAAATTGAGTCTAATGAGCTGCATGCTAGGATCGATAGTAATCCAAGAGCTTTGACACAAGACCACACAAAGAGAAACTCTTTGAGCTGACACTGCAGAAAGGAAGGACCCCTCCCTTAGCCATGCTTTTAAACAGAAGTTGTCATAACTTCCTAATTAAAATTCACACATTTTCTTGACTTTATTGTTGTTTGAATGTAATTTTAAAAGTTGCTAAGCACTCATTGATAAATCACAACTATTCACAGTTGCATTTAAAATTTCATGTTGACATCTCAAGCCCAGCATGTCCCAAGAAGGTTTTGTGTCTCATTTTATTTTAAATTTTTTTTTCCAGCAAGATAGGGGGCAGATTTAGTTTTCAAAAAACAATTTCACAACAGGATCTGCACCCGATACAATATTTAGGTCAAAACAAATGGTATATTCACTTTTTGTTTTCTTGCTGATATCTCTCCGGGTGATCGACTGTCTGCCTCTGTTTTTGCTCTGGCAGAGAAAGCATAATCTCTTTACAAATGCACAAGCTATTGCCGTGGAAATGAACATGAGGTAATAAATATATCATTATGAGTGCCATCATATCTAGTAGGTGGGTAATGATAGCACTTTGTTCTAAGAATCTTTCCAGTGATTTATAAAACATTAACTTAGTAATCCCCCCAATATCCTAGGGAGGAGAAGGGCAGTTTTATACCAGTTTTGCAGATGGGGAGACTGAGAGAGCAATTAAGAGATTTCCCCAAGAGCACTGAGGAAATAAGAAACACCATTCATGCAGAGCTCTCAAGCCCAGATTTAGTTGCATAGCAATGCCATCGGGTTCTCCCTAGCCTCAGAGAGCAAAACACCTTCGCCAAACAAAGTGCTAAGAACGTGATAGAGCAATAAAGTGCGTGCGTATAATATTTCAAAGGTCCCTCCAGGAGAAACCCTTACATTTCTATCTACATAGAGTAGAACTGGTTTTCATGGTTTCTGAAAGATCAAGAAATAAAAATACATTGCAGAAAATGTACTGAATAGAAAAATAAAGCCAGTGCATTGCCAGGCATGGATTTCTCCAAGTATACATGGCTTTCACAATAGACCTCTCTCACTGCTTCTGTCCTCTAACCCTTCTTTCCAGCATTGGAAGAAAAGGTTTCCATCCTCTTGCACAAAGCCAGCTCTTCCACTTGTGCCCTGCCTGCCTGCCATTATGCTTCCCTCTTAAGCATCAGTCCACTTCTCCCATCTAGCCTTGAAGTACTCTTCACCTTAAAAATCAGCTTGAGGAGGACGAAATATTTTCCACTTGACCTTGCTGTCCCCTTCAGGTTTCCCTCCCATTCTTTCTAATCCTTTGACTGTCAAAACCCTCCAAATCCTACCCACTGTCCAACTTTCTATCAAAATATCTCTTTTTAAATCCTGTTATTAGAGACAGTAATGATTCTGCTCTTTGGAATACTGCCAGTGATTCTCTTCTTGCCAGATACAGGGAGATTTTCTATGTCTTCACCCTCCTGAGCCTCTCTGTGATGCTCTAGCAATATCATCAACCACCAACATTTTTTGCATTTTATTTCCATTTTATAATCTCTTAATTTTACTGCCACTTTTACTGCTGCTTCATCCTCCTCCAGGGCTCTCTATGGAGTTCTCTTCCAGGACACTGGCCTTATGCACTTTTCTCTACACACTCTCATCCTTATTCACATATCTGTATCAGGATGACTCACATTTCTGTCTCAGATATCTAACTCCTACATGTATTCCAGTTCAGTATTTCCACCCACTAATAAAGTGAATTCACTGGTATTTTCAGGAGGGAAAGGATTTGCACTGCTTTCTTTAACCTACACCTCATTCTTCTCTCCTCTGTAAGAGTAGGACATACCAATCAGGTTAAGTCAGATTCCAAAAAACTAAATGGGCTATGTTAACTGAAAGTGAAATTACTGGATCTAAAGGTAGACCCACCCAACTTGTTTTCTCTTCATTTCTTTACTGGTGAGCACTGGGCATTTTGGTCCATAAAGGAGATTTGGTAATATAATTAGGATTTGACTATTGGAGATGTCTCCACTTAAACTTACAATTAAATTGACATTTTGCACAATAGCCTTGTACTGGAGAATACAAACACTAACCCAAATGATGATAATGATAATCATAATGATAACCATAACAACAACAAACATTCTTTTTCAATTGCTCCAAACCACAAGGTCCTTTTCTTTTTTTAACTTCCTTTGTACTTAGAGACAGTACTACAGTTTAGTGTATTATTTCCAAATTATTTCATATGTAATAGATTTGTCTCTGCACTTAAATATTAAGTTTCTTATGGACAGAATATTAGCCCTATCCCTTCCTCAATACTGTGCTGGAAGTATAAAAAATACTACATATTACATAAATATATATTGATTGACCAAAAGGGTAGAGCCACTGTTGTGATCCACAGTGACTATCCTATTACTTCTATAGTTGAATAAGCTTTCAATGGCTTCCCATGACATTTAGAATTCAATCTAAACCCCTTACAGTGTCCACGTGGCTCTACATGACCTGGTCTCTCTGACATCATCACCTACTTCTGTCATACCAAGTATGGCAGCCTTCTCCCTGTTCCTCAAACACAGGAAGCTCAATCCTTCTTTAGGAGCTTAGAATTTAGTGTTCCTTCCACCTGTTCTAATAGAATTTTGCATAGCTCACACTGTCCCCTTATTCAGGTTTTGGCTCAAACAGGCTGGTGTCTCAATAGGTCCTCCCCTACTACCCTACATATATGTTAGCCCTGTTGATCACAACAATCATTTCCTAATCCTTTACCGTATTCTGTTTTTCTTCACAGAACTTAAAACAACTGAAATTACACCCTGATTTTTTTTTTCTTAATCAGCATTTTCCCTATCTAGAATATAAGTCCATGATGGAAGTATTTGGTCCGTCTTATAGCTTGTTATATATCCAACACCTAGAACAAGGCCCAGCACATAGAAAATACTCAATAAATATTTGTTACACTAATAACTGACATAAAGATTATGAAGATCTGTTTTGCAACTCGTTAAGTTCATCTAGCCAATAATGAGGCACTAAAAATCTTTGTTAAAAGTCATGTGGGTTAAAGACAACCTACACTCTAGCCACAGCAGCAGTGAAGGGCTTAAGTGTTACAATCCCAAAACAGTTTGCAAGGACTCAGGCATGAAACTGAAACACTTAGTTTAAGGACCGAAAACTAAGAAATATTCTCAAAAAGTAAAAGCCAGTGTTCAAATATTTTACTTCAAATCCACATAACCATATTAAAATATATAAAGTAATTGAGGGGAAAGAGGAGTCTAATATTTATTGAGCAACCACTATGTTGTAGGTTTTGCAACATATCTAGTTAACATGTTGAGTTTGCTGATTCCAAGTGCCATACTTCCACTACAGGTTTTACATTAATTATCTCATGTAACTCTCATAAACGTGGTGCTATTGTTATGATTACTATTTTGCAAATAAGGAAACAGTCTCAGATGGGTTAAAGTGACTTGCTGCAGGTCAGATGAGTTCTAGAAGTAAGACGTTAATTTAGATCTTTCTGGCTCCAAAGCCTGGGTTCAACTCTGCACTGTGTGTCTGCCATTCAATTGGGTAAAACTGGTCATATCAATAAAACACCTCCTGAATCACCTTCATCAGCTCTCTGAATGTCTGTACTGCACCCAACAATTACGCACTTCTCTGCTACAGTCCTTCATGAGTTAACACCCATAGGACATGTCTATTCCATTCTTAAATACACTCTTCATCATACCTAAGAGGAGATAATTTTCTTTCCTTCCTATCACTCAAGGAAATTATAAAAATATGCATTTTTAAACTCTGCAAAGAGATTGCTCATCTAATCCACATTCTCTCAATAACCAAAGAGATCTCTGGGTTTAAGAGAGAGCATTGAGTAATAGTAATAAAAGTGGTAGTGTTATTTTTCTCTTTTAAGAGGTACTGTGATTTCATGTTAAATATTAAGTGGAAAAATAATAATAGAAATTATAATAATATTATTAGTAACACCTAACATGTACTGCACACATATCATATCCTAAATATTAGGTAATGTATTTTCCATTAATTATTTTATTTGATCTTCAAAACCATCTTATGATGTTGTATTAGTCCAATTCTGTTGCTTATAACAAAACACTCGGAATTGGGTGAATTATAGAGAAAACAAAATTTATTGCTTAAAGTTTTTGAGGCTGGAAGTCCAAAGTCCAGGGAACACATCTGGCAGGAGCCTTGGTGGTGGCGACAGTGACAGCATAGTATCACATTGTGAAAGTGGTGTAGCGGAGAGAGGCTAACCTCATGTGCTCTTTTTTTTTTTTAAAGCCCTCAGAACCATGCCCCTGACCACCATTATTAATCTACTCACTTCGTCATCGTCCCGCAATCTGGTCTTGAAGGCCCCACCCTTCAATTACTATAATAGGATTTCCCACCCTAAACAGTCACAGTGGGGATTGAGTTTTGCAGGGGACATTCAACCCAAGGCAGATGTAAATACTAACTTTAGCACATTATACAGAGGAGAGATCAAATTTTAGGAAAGTTAAGTCGTTTGTACAAGTTCAGTTAGCTAGCAAACCTCATTCTGCTAGGTCCAAAGCACAATATATTCATACCTCCAATACTCATGAATTCCAAGCATGCTCTCTTAAAATAGGCTATTGTGGCCTGCAAATTTGCCTCTCTTAAATGATAATTAAAATTGTAAAATGCTTCCTCTGCCCATGCCAATTCCATAGAGCAGATGTCCTAATTAAGTACAAAGGGAATAGGAGCCTCCAAAAAGTTTTTTTACATGAGAGCAGGGACCCTGTCTCTTCCACCACTTTATCCTCAGTGCATAAAACAGAATTTGGAACACAGGTTACACTCAAAAAATATTTGCTGTTGAATGAGTGATAATCAGAGTTGCCAAAATCAGGAATCTGAAATCAAGGAAGCCAAAGGAGCACAGACACCTCTGGTTAAGGATGTCCCATCCATTCAAGAGCTCTCATCTCCAGTGAAATTAAAACACTTCCCATTGCCTAAATGAGCCTTGGACCTTTCTCCCTCCACCCTTTGACTCCTTCCAGTCCTTGCACTGAAGACATATCTCCTCACAGTTTCAACAACAACAACAACAACAGTAAAATGCTATTTCACAGCTCCAAAACTACTAACACAAAGGTTTCTTTGGCCATCACAGCCTGAAGTGCTGCCTCTCTTCTTATCTCTTTGGGCACTCATAGCACTTAGAATCACAGGCTTTCCAGAACCTTAAAACAGTGGTCTCCACTCTCATTTTATCAAAGAAGAAAAGAAACAGTTATGTAACATATCTTGTCCAAAGTTATAAAGCTAGTAATAGTCAAAGCTGAGACTTGGATGTAAGTCTTCTGATACTCAGTTCCTGGTCTTTTCAAGACCCCATCACCTCTCCCCACATTCAGGCCCAATCCTTAAGGAAAGGCACAACTGGCACCTGTTACCATTATGCTATAGGCAACTGTGTTACTGCTTTGGCTCTGTGGGCACCAGCTTAAACAAAGAGCCGGGGGAATGCCAGAAGGATGACATTTGTCAACAAATGTCCAAAAGCATCTACAAAACTCAGAATGACAAGGACTTCACAGGGGAAACCAGCTCTTCATTGTGACCTCTCTCTCCAGTTCTCCTTCACAGAAATCTCCTGATATACCAACGAAGGTTCTTTAATCGCTTGTGCAATAATTCTTAGTCACAAGCCAATAGTGGTTAATAAAACGTCATTATGGCCTGAGTCAATATGCAAAAGATACATTAAATATTCAGTGAAACAAACACCACCAAAGAAAAGGTATGTCAGAATGATGCTCACACATGTTCTTTTAAAGCATCTGTTAAAGTTTTAAATATAAAACTAAAAGGCATCTTTAAAAATAAAGTTTTAAAAACCGAACAAAATTGCAATGATCCAAATGATTATAGTTGTGTATTTAAGCCAAAAATAAAAAGGAAGACTTATATGCCTATCATTAGAGTAGGCACTGTAGATAAAGAGATGAAAGGCCATGATTCTTGGCTTCAAAGAAGTCAGAGCTTAATGGGACTTCTAAAAGTCCATTTATAATCTAATAATCTTCTCTTACAGATGATGAAACTGAATTTCAAAGGGGTAAAATGACTCGCCTAAGGCCATGTAGTATGTTAGTCTGGATTAAAATAAATCTCTCTAGTAACAAACACTGAATTCTTCACCCTCTCTATCTCATTTTTTTTGGCCAATATTCAGTGTTCATCTTGAATGTTGACCCAAATTATCTGCTTAATATATAGATAGTAACATTGTTTGTAAACATACATAATCCAAACAATTATATCCCAAGGCCAGTTTATGGCTTTATTATTGTTACATTATATAACATATAATGTACACTTTGTATCATTATTTTTATTATCATCCTTCTATTAGAGATAATTTACAGAAGTGGATAAATATGTAGCTACCACTGTTAGGTTGAGCACACACATCCTAGCTGCAGGAGGAAAAAGTTCCAACAGGAGGCATCCTGACATCCCTCCTCCTCTACCAAAATGCATGTTCCCGATGCCTACTAGGGTTCCAAGACAATTACCTGATGTCATAAAATGTCCTCAGATAATCTCATTCTGAGCCAAGCTGCACAGCCTACCAGTGCCCATGAGTCTAACTACTACCTGTTGCTGCACAGCCCACTTAGAGACCATGACAAGATGACAGCATTAGTTCTGTGCATTTCAACTCGGAAGCTTCACGTCTCTTCTAGCTACAAGAACAAAGCCAGTTGATTGCAAAACCCCAAAGAATACACCGCCAACCAACAAATACAACACACTGGCCTTCATACAAGACCCTGTGGGTGTCTGGGGACCAAGTGCATAATGTATTTGTCTTCTGCATTAAAAGGCTGGGACTTTAACATTCTTTTCTTTTCTGAATTATTTATCAACAGAAGGAAAAATGGAAAAACACAGAAGTAAAAATAAAGAAAAAAGCAAGACTCTTTCAGCTCCCTGGTTACTTAGAGATATTTTCTGGCCCTGACTCTAGAGTTGCCACCTTCATCCTGTAGAGTTAAATGTGGAGTCCTTGTTATCAGTAATGGGACACGGGCACTGAATTTCCTACATGCTGTGTGCAAAGTGCCCTTTCCTGAACTCTGTTCCTCTTCTAAAAGGCATATTGTCCTAGGAATGGCTGAAGCTATTAAAGCCTTCCTTTCTGTTTAAAGGAAAAATATAATAACCCCATTTATCCAGCAGCCTGACTTCTATCATCCTTAACTCTTAGGAAGACAGCCATGACCCAGAATCTATGAAAGGAGTCTCTGAGGCTGTGAAACCTACATATTTTATTCAACCACAAAGTCCTAGAGACATTCATAGGATAAAGAAGGGCTGACTGGTGCTTACTAGTTTAACAACCTGCCTTATCCAATCCTGAGTCATTGAGTAGATGTCTACTCGAAATCTTTTTCTATAAACTTAAGAAATACAATACAGTACAATTCAATAAAAAGGTGGATGCTTAAATTTATCTGGGCAACTTTCTTATATACATCCCTTCACATACTTATGGTGCTGGAGAAAGATCTACTTCAAATACTTAAGAATAATAGTCGTATGATATTTTCCAGCTTATAAATTATGTTTTCTTATCAATATTTCCCAACATCTTTGTCAAATAATTACTATCTATATTTTATAAACAAAGGAATGGAGGTTCAGAAAGGCCAAGTGACTTGGCTGAAATAGGTTGGAATCAGATCTGCTGATACTAAATTCTGTCACTTTGCTGTTCCTGCAGCCTGGTACACTGTTACTCCAGATAGCAGCATGTCCTGTCCCTGACTTCTCTCATGTCTTCACGTACAGTAGTGGCCAAGTGACTTGGCTGAAATAGGTTGGAATCAGATCTGCTGATACTAAATTCTGTCACTTTGCTGTTCCTGCAGCCTGGTACATTGTTACTCCAGATAGCAGCATGTCCTGTCCCTGACTTCTCTCATGTCTTCACGTACAGTAGNTGCCAAGTGACTTGGCTGAAATAGGTTGGAATCAGATCTGCTGATACTAAATTCTGTCACTTTGCTGTTCCTGCAGCCTGGTACACTGTTACTCCAGATAGCAGCATGTCCTGTCCCTGACTTCTCTCATGTCTTCACGTACAGTAGTTTGCTTATCAGTGAGACCTTTCCAGACCACCACGTATAAAATTGTACCATGACCCATCCCCACACACAAGTCTCCGGTTTCTCACTTTATTTTTCTCAATAGTGCTTATCATCTTCTGGCACACTGTCTATTTACCTGTGTATTGTCTCTCTACCCCAGCAAGAACATAAGCTCCAGTGATAGCAAGGTTCTGCCTGTTTTATTCACTGATATTTCTGGCATCTAGAATAATGCCTGATGCTTAGTAGAGTCTCAATTGATTTTCGTTTAATGAATGAATACATAAATAACAAATGAATAACTTACTATCTGGGCTAAAACAGAAGCTGATATCAAGTACAAGAGGACTTTTTTTAAAAAAAATTTAACTTCCCAATACACATTGTAGTTGATTTTCATTTCCCTTTATCCATTACTCTTTACCCCCTCTCATCCCCCAAACAACCACATCATACATGTTCACTTGTCTTAACAAGTTCAAGTAATTGTGATTATTGTCTTCTTCCCCTCCTACCATTTGTTTGTTTGTATATTTATTTATTTATTTATAGCTCCCACAAATAAGTGAGAATATGTGCTATTTCTTTTTCTGTGTCCTACTTGTTTCACTTGATATAATTTTCCCTAAGTCCATCCATGTTATTGTGAATGGTAGTATTCCATTCTTTTTTACAGCAGAGTAATATGCCATTATGTGGATATACCACCTTTTCCTTATCCATCAATCATCCATCTGATGATGGACATTTGGGCTTGTCCCAGCTCTTGGCTATTAAATAGTGCTGCAATAAATATGGGAGTACAGGTATCCCTTTGGCATGATGATTTCCATTCCTCTGGGTATATTCCCAGCAGCGGAATAGCTGGGTCATATGGTAGCTCTATCTGTAATTGTTTGAGGAATCTCCAAACCATTTTCCACAGAGGCTGCACCATTTTGCAGTCCTACCAACAGTGTATGAGAGTTCTTTTTTCTCTGCAACCTCACCAGCATTTATCGTTTAGAGTCTTTTGGATTTTAGCCATCCTA
>NW_007727898.1:282241-283687 GCF_000696425.1 Galeopterus variegatus
TTTCAGAGCACCATTTGCTGAAGAGGCAGTCCCTTCCCCAGTAAGTAGACTTGGTGCCTTTGTCAAAGATCAGATGGCTGTAGGTGTATGGGTTGACCTCTGGGTTCTCTATTCTATTCCATTCATGTATGTGTCTGTTTTTATGCCAGTACCATGCTGTTTTGGTTATTATAGCTTTGTAGTATAGTTATGCCTCCAGGTAGTGTTATGCCTCCAGCTTTATTGTTTTTGCTCAGGATTGCCTTTGTTATGCATGGTCTTGTATTATTCCATATAAATGTCTGTATAGTTTTTTCCATTTCTAAGAAAAATGTCATTGGAATTTTGAAGTGGTTTGCATTTAATCTGTAGATCACTTTGGGTAATATGGACATTATCACAATGTTAATTCTTCCAATCCAAGAGCATGGGATATCTTTCCATTTTTGTGTGTCATTTTTAATTACTCTCAACAGTGGTCTGTAATTCTCTTTGCAGAGACTTTTCACATCCTTGGTATTTTATCTTTTTGGTGGCTACTGTAAATGCGCTAGCTTTCTTGATTTCTTTTTCTGCATGTTTGCTGTTGGAGTATAGAAATGCTACTGATTTTTGTATGTTGATTTTGTATCCTGCAACTGCTAAAATCATTTATCAACTCTAAGAGTTTCTTTGTAGAGGCTTTAGGATATTCAATATACAGGGTTATATCATCTGCAAACAGGGACAGTTTGAGTTCATCTTTTCAATCTAGATACCCTTTATTGCCTTCTCTTCNTTTTTTTCATGTGTCTGTTGGCCATTCATGTATCATCATTGAGAAATGCCTGTTCAACTACTTTGCCCATTTTTTAATTGGGTTATTTGGAGTTTTTTCTTGTAGTTTTTTGTTTTTGATGTGAGTTGTTTGAGTTCCTTGTATATTCTGAATATTAATCCTTTGTCACATGCATATTTTGTAAATATTCTCTCCCACTCTGTTGGTTGTCTTTTCATTCTGTCAATTGTTCCTTTTACTGTGTAGAAGCTTTTTAGTTTGAAGTAATCCCATTTGTTTATTTTTCCTTTAGTTGCCTGTGCTTTGGGAGACATATTCATGAAGTTTGTACCCAATCCTACTTCCTGGGGTGTTTCCCCTATGTTTTCTTTAACGAGGTTTCTTGTTTCAGGATGTATATTTAATTATTTAATCCATTTTGAGTTGATTTCAGTATATGGTAAGAGGTATAGGTCTAGTTTCATTCTCCTAATATGAATATCCAGTTTTCAGAGCACCATTTGCTGAAGAGGCAGTCCCTTCCCCAGTAAGTAGACTTGGTGCCTTTATCAAAGATCAGATGGCTGTAGGTGTATGGGTTGACTTCTGGGTTCTCTATTCTATTCCATTCATGTATGTGTCTGTTTTAATGCCAGTACCATGCTGTTTTGGTTATTATAGCTTTGTAGTATAGTTATGCCTCCAGGTAG
>NW_007727898.1:284609-300160 GCF_000696425.1 Galeopterus variegatus
CCACTTGATCATGGTGTATAATTTTTTGTATGTGTTTCTGTATTCTGTTAGCTAGTATTTTCCATCAAAAGCTCTTTTAAATGTTTTTGGAAAAATAAATGAAAGATAATATGAATCTTTTTGTGAACTTTTTGAAGTACCCTCAGATTTGTTAGGAAAGCAAGGAAAACTATGGTACTTGTTTTTTCTAGAGCTGACTTAGTAACAGGAATCTTTCCTGTGATAAGATCTTTCCCTGATAGCAGGTTGCTTTCAAAATTTTAATTATGGTAAAACAGACAGAACATAAAACATACCACCTTATCCACTTTTAAGTGCATGGTCCAATGGTATTAAGCACATTTATATTGTGTGTAACCATCACCACTATCCATCTCCAGAACTCTTTCTTCCTCTAAAACTGAAACTCTGTACCCATTAAATGATAACTTCCCATGGCCCCTCCCTCCAGTTTTTGGCAACCACCATTCCGCTTTCCATCTCTGTGAATTTGATTACTTTAGGTACTTCTGTAAGTGGAATCATACAGTACTTGTCTTTTCATGACTGCCTTATTTCACCTAGCAAAATGTCCTATAGTTTCATCCATGTTGTAGCATATGCCAGATTTTCCTTTCTTTTTAAAAGAAAGGAAATAATATTGCATTGTATGTCTATACCACATTTTGCATAGCCATTCAGCCACTGATGGACACTTGGATTACTTCCACATTTTATCTATTGTGAATAATGCTGCTAGAATATGGGTGTGAAAATATCTCTTCAAGACCATGCTTTCAATTCTTTAGGTATATACCCATAATTCTATTTTTAATTTTTTTCTATTTTTTTATTTTTTGAGGAACCACCTTTTTTCCACAGCACATTTTATATTCCCATCAACAGTGAACAAGGGTTCTAATTCCCCCACATCCACACTAAAATACTTGTTATTCTCTGTATTATGGCATATTTTTAAGTCTGTCATTTAGACCATCATTAGTCAGTTTCATCCATAAGTAATAACACACATTAATAAAGCAAATAGCAAAGGTGAAGAAAGCAAGATTCAAAGAGAAAAGCTATAATGATGCACTAAACAGTAGAGAGTCAAGAGGAAAAGAGAGCTAGGAGAAGAGATAAAATAAAATAAATCACGTCCAAATGGTGGAGTAAATTCAGAACTCTGTCGAGTTTGAGAGGTGAGCATGACAACATGTGAGTACTATTTCATGACTTGTCAGTTTTTTAAATCCTAAAAATAGAGAAAGAACACTAATCTCTGGCCTCCCTCAAGGGCTTGGCTCCAACCTATCCTAAAAGAAACAACAGTTTGTTTGAGGCCAAGAAAAGCATTACAGGGTATATTTTCACTTGATTTCCTCCCCTGCACTATATGCCACTCAGGCTGGGTGGCTCTGACGTTGACAGTCATTTAGCATCACACACTCTCTTGATGAGACAATAATTGTCACCTGATCCCCCTCTCACACTGATAGGTGGGGATGATGTCTGCATCTTCTGATCAATGCCACATTTTTATTATAACCAAATCAAATGTACCATCTGCTTGGGGCAAACAACAGCTCTCCTAATAAGAAAAAATACTCTAGTTTTTGATAATCCTCAAGCAAAATTTCTCCAGGCACATTTCTTCAACAGTCCATCAAAATTCAGAATCAAATGACTTTCATTTGAAAAGAGAAGAAAAAAGACTTTAATTTGAAGGTGTTTTCTGATGCATTATACTCATATGTCTCTAACATCCTAGTTAATTGAAACTCTTAGTACTTTAATGCTTTCTTTACATTCAATTTATTAACCAGAACAGGAAAATTAATGCCAGAAGGAGAAACATTGCTAGCTTCTCCAAGAAACAGTCTTTAAATTTTAAAGGACAAATAATTCAAAAAGTAAATATAGATATGAGAAACATGTCTCATAAACAAGGCAGGGGCTCAACAGAGCACCACTGTCTAGGTACAAACTGTTTTATGTACAATAATTATGCGGGGTCCTTATAACACCAAGGTATCTGTTAAGATTACACAGCTCTTTAGTGTCTCACTTTTCCCTAAAGGGCAGGGGCTCAACAGAGCACCACTGTCTAGGTACAAACTGTTTTATGTACAATAATTATGCAGGGTCCTTATAACACCAAGGTATCTGTTAAGATTACACAGCTCTTTAGTGTCCCACTTTTCCCTAAAATGTCCCTAAATAAACAGCAGCAGAGAAACTATGATTCTTTCTCCCTCATGAATCCCTAAGCATGTGTACTTCCTGCATTGGGCTAGTTTGAGGTTTGAGCTTTGTTCTATGACTCACGCTTCATTCAAACTGAGGCAAAACCATGATCATCATCACCATAACAGAGGAAGAAAAAAGCATTTATCTGATAAAATCGAATGAAGACAGAGGCAAATGGATGTTAATACTTCTATAATGTGGTAAAAGCTATGATGATGATTCATGTGAGAGAATATTTTCAACCATAAAAATAAAGCCATATATATTACCTTTATTATTAGGAAAACCCTTTTCATATTTTATTAAACTTGCTGGTTTTTTTACATGTCTCTCTGTGTACTGCAAATTCCCTCTAAGGACATTTCCTGAGTCCCCGTCCTGCTGTCCAACCCAGACCAAGCTTCTGACTTTCCATTCATCTCTGAAAAACAATTTGTGATATGGCCGTCCCATATGATCATCATCATCAAAACAGAGGAAGAAAAAAATCATCCATCTGATAAAATGGAATGAAGACAGAGAGGCAAATAGATGTTAATAGATCTATAATGTGGTTAAAACTATGATGATGAATTCATGTGAGAGAATATTTTCAACCACAAATAATTACATTTTTGAAGTAACTTTACTAATTTGGGCAATGCTTATGAAATGAATTAAATTTAAAGACAATAGTATATGAGCAGGTAGTTACAGTATGATTTCCACAATGTAGAATAATGGATGTAGGTATAGAATATTGACTAAGAAGAAATACTCCAAAATGTTAATTAGAGATTCTCTTTACAGGGTTAAATAATGGATGGGGGGGGTTTTTGGTTTTGTTTTTTGAGGAATTTTATGCTTTTATTTATTTTTGCTTATCATTTTATCTATCACCTTTAACAAGTAATAAGTGCTCATGTAACAAAAAAAGGTTAATTGCTAAGCTTTACTCTGACTGACTATATATTCTACCCATTGGAGCATTTTGTATATTTTTTGGTTATGAATATTCATGAGATAAGAACTGTTTGTCACCCCTCGTGCCCAAAATGTGAAGGCCAGATTCATACTGGCAGCATACCCATCACCACAAACTGCATTTGTACCCTGTGTCCCCCACCCAATTATCCCCAGCCTCCTTCCCCCTCCCGCACCCCCCCCCACATACTCCACTTTGTATCCCAAGGTATATTCTCTCCCTCTGTAAGTCCAACGAACCACTGTGGTCTTTCTTTCCTCCCAAAAGCTTCTGCACAGCAAAGGAAACAATCAACAGAGTGAAATGACAACCTACAGAGTGGAATAAAATTTTTGCTAACTATGCATCCAACAAGGGATTGATATCCATAACATACAAGGAACTCAAGTAATTACACAGCAAAAAACAAACAACCCAATTTAAAAATGGACAAAGGAGCTGAATAGACATTTTTCAAAGAGAGACATACAAATGGCCAACAGCTACATGAAAAGATGCTCAACATCACTAGTCATCAGGAAAATGCAAATTAAAACTACACTGAGATACCACTTCACCCCAGTTAGACTGGCTATAATAAAAAAGATGGAGAATAACAAATGCTGCTGAGGATGTGGAGAGAAGGGAACACCCCTGCTCTGTTGGTGGGACTGTAAATTACTACAACCACTATGGAAAACAGTACGGAGGTTTCTCAAACAACTACAGATAGATCTTCCATACGATCCAGCAATCCCACTTCTGGGTACATACCCAGAGGAATGGAAATCATTGTGTTGAAGGGATACCTGCATTCCCATGTTCATCGCAGCTCTTTTTACAATAGAAAAGACATGGAAACAACCTAAATGTCTATCGATGGATGATTGGATAAGGAAACTGTGGTAAATATACACCATGGAATACTACTCTGCCATAAAAAAGAATGAAATTCTCCCATTTGCAACAACATGGATGAACCTGGAGAAATTTACATTGAGTGAAATAAGCAAAGCACAAAGGAATAACTAGATCTTTTTTATTTTTTTCTTATTCTTCTGAATTTCTTAATGTTACTACAATATACATATATTACTTTTATAATTAGGAAAAGCCTTTTCATATTTTATTAAACTTGCTGTTTTCTTTACATGTCTGTCTTTGTACTGCAAATTCCCTCTAAGGACATTTCCTGAGTCCCCATTCTGGTGTCCAACTCAGACCAAGCTTCTGATTTTCCATTTATCTCTTGAAAACAATTTGTCCTATAGCCACCCCTAAGGACTGACTAAATGCCAGCCAGCAGAGCTGATAAATATCAAAGGTGTTCACAGTTTAAGGAGCTTTCCTTCTCAGAAAACAAAACAAATTCTTAACGTGAGCTTACAGAGCATATTCCAAAGCTTTGTTCCACCGTGACTAATGACTAATGAATGATTCCACAACGAATATATTCCTTGCTAGTTACAAACTGTGTTGTGAAGTTCACTTCACACTAGTTTCCTTCTTAACCCATTAGCCTAAAGCATCTGACTACAGGCTCATGTTTTCAGAGAATGTGGACACTGTTTACATACACTGTCTTTCTCAAGAAAGTGGCTTTCCAAATGTATTTCAAGATGCATTTCGAGTATCCTTTCAAGTGCTTCAAGAGCTACTTGGTGAAGAAAGGAGGAAGAAGGAAATTTGGTGAAAAGGTCATAGGGCTACAATATTAAGTACCATCTAGGTTGGGCTCTTTGATATGTTTAAACCTTAAAATCCAACCTTCTTTCTTGGTGTTATAAACACTAAAGGAATCTGTTCAAGATCTGAAAACATATAAAAGGCAGAGCTGTGGGTCAAATATGGATTCCCTTGGTCCCAAGCCCCAGGTTCCTTCTCTCATTCTAATAAGGGCTACTGTTTGCTGAGCACATTGCATGAACATTTTAAATGCATCTTCAGAAAAGCTCTGGATGGAGTTTGTATTTGAGTGCCTGGAGTTAGAAGCCCTGCATTCCTTTCTCTGCTCCACCACTTTCTATCCAACGGCTATAGACAAGCTCCTTAACCTCCCTGCACCTCAGGTTAGATTCCTCATATAGAAAGTAGAGATAGTAATGGCTAACAGTTATTGAGAATTTACTCTGTGTTGAGCCCTCCTACAAGCACTTTAGAAATATTCCCTCATTTGTTCCTCTCAAGATTCTGGGAGGAAAATGTGTCCATTTCGCTCAAGTTGGGTCAAGCCGATGCTGTTAATAAATGCCAGAGTTGGGGCAGGAATCCAGGCCTGTCAGACTCAGAGCCCTCTGTTCTTACCATTTCTATACTGCTCACTTCTAAGTCACACTAGATCAATGAACACAGAGATGGATCTATTTCTCAAGTGCTGGACACGCTGTTACTTCTCAATGTTATTATGCCAACTCCCACCTAACATCAAACTCAAACCCTTTCAAACCCCCTGTGGAAGGGTGGGAAACAAATTCTCTCTACCACTTAGTAATTAATGTCCTTTCTTTCAGTACCAATGTTCTTTCCCATAGCATTTATTGCTTGTACCTCACAATTTAGCACTTAGTTATATGCTCTATAAAATTATTCTCCTTAAATGTAAATTTTATGTCTCCCAAAGAGACCATTATCTCCCAGAGGTCAGAAACCATATCTTACAGAATCACAGAATTAGAAAAGTAATAGTTTGTAAAATTATCTTTTTTTTTAAAGAAGCTGAACTCTTTTTAAAAAAATTATTTGGAATCTCAGCTCCTCTAACTGAAACCATTGAGCTAGTTAAAACTTAATCATTCAAGGTTCAAGAAAAATGTTCACTTGGTGACATTCATTCAGTGAGCTGGTGGCAGGGGCAGAATTAGAATCTACGTTGCCTGATTCTCATTCAGTGGTTGCTTTGCTTTGGAAATCCTCGGTTTTTCTGTCTCCCTTCAGTATCTCTCTTTGTCTTGGCCCTTGATTTGGAAACCCTGCCTGAAGAGGATATGAGAGATAGGGTGATAGTTCTTGGCTATCAGATCACCTGCCAGGAGGCTGAAAGGAGGAAAAGAGCACCTGCAATGTTCTGAATGTTTTTATTCCTCTAAAGCTCATAGGTTGAAATCCTAACCCCCAAGGTGATGGTATTAGCAGGTAGGGCCTTTGGGAGGTGATTAGATCATTAGTGCCCCTATAAAGAAGGTCCCAAAGAGATCCCTTCCATCAGGTGAGGACACAACAAGACATTGCCTAGGAGGAACAGGTTCTCACATGACACTGAACCTGCTGGCACCTTGATCTTGGACTTCCCACCTCCAGAACTTTGAGAAATAAATTTTTGTTATTTATAAGCCATCCAGTGTATTGTACTTTGTTATAGCAACCTGACAAGACTAAGTCAGCATCATAATTGCAAATGTCCTTCAGCTGCCACACTGGCCATTCAAATTCTCCAGAGACATGATGAAGCAAAGTCATTGCTTTTAATCTCTTCAGTTCAGACCTGTAATCTATGTCACTAAATATGAAAGGCATTAGCACTACCAAGTCCTAAATGCTTATTTTTTTTTTAATTTAGTGGAATAAGACTTAGGAGACTTTGGGGAAAAACTCAATGTCACCTTTGTTTAGAATTTTCCACTTTCTAATGTTTTAATAACACTTTTCTGACAATAAAATGTGATGCAGTTTTATTGCATTGTATTATTTTACATAGAAAATTTGAAAATACATAAACGTGTAAAGAAAAGATATCATGTAAAATCATCCACTCAGAGATAGCTTCTGTTAACGTATTTCCTTTTTGTTCTGGGGTTGGGGAAAGGAAGATTCACTTATTGTCTGTGTTTCTAAGTGTCTGTGTATGCATGTGTGTATGAGTGCTTGCGTATCTATACACAATTTTTATTTGTAACTTATTGGGACGTACCAGTTTAAATCTTATCATACTATATGGTGAGAATTTTCCATCGACACTGAATACTCTTTTAACATTATTTTAATATGCATTGTATTCCCCTATATCAATGTATCACAATTTGCTTAATCATATCTCCATTAGTTCATATTTAGGCTGCTTCCATATTTTTCTTATAAATAATAAATGGAATAAATGGTCACGAAGAAAATCTTCTTACATGGATAATTGTGACTGATTGTTTCCTTTGGATAAGTTACTATAAATAAGTATTTTCAGGCCTTTTGATACACACTATCAAATTACCCTCAAGAATAGTTGCATCAATTTACATTCCCATCAGCAATGTTTGAAAGTGAAAGTGTGAATTTCCCAAATCATCTCTAGAAATGGGTGATTAACATATATGTAAATGTATAATCTCTATCTATATATCTACACACAATCACATACTTAAATTTAGTATAATTGATACTTAATTGTCATTTTAACTTGCATTTCTTTTTATTACTCATAAGTCTGAACAAATGTTTTCAAAGCTTTTAATATACTCTTAACAGATGCTATTAGTTGCCTATACAATTGTCTGTCTACAAACACACACACACACACACACACACACACACATACACATGCACACACATCTTCTCTTTCCTTGATAATGGAAGCCACATTTTATTGAGCTGTAAGTTAGCTAAATACTCAATAGAAGCTTGGATCTGCCCCAGCCTCAGAGTATAAATCTAAATCTTGATTCAAGGTAGTTTTATTTACCTTTCTAAGATATATTTTATGAATATGCAGATCAAAGTATTTTTGCCAATAAGACATGAAAACAAATTTGCTGAGATGAAATTTTTAATAAAGTTATTCTTGGTTTTAAAAGAGGATTGTAAAAAAGGAATTCTCTTTTCCCTTCTGACTTTGGGACATGATTAAATCAAGACTGGATGCTTGGAATTGTATTAACCATTTAAGACCTTGAGGGGAGCTAGATAAAGTTCCAAAACTATCATACTGAAAATAACAATGTCACTGATGATGTCATGGAGCAGCTGAATTAACTAACTCTGGAAAAATTGCCCCTATAGACTTTATGTTACATCAGAATAAATTTCTCATTTAAGCTAGTTGCTGTTATTGTTGTTTCGTTGCATTTTTTATTCTTTTAGGTAAAATCACCTGAACTGATATACATATATAACATCAATTTTTCCTTTAACAACTCTATAAGTATGTACAGTGGATACTGATGAAGAAGCAGAGAATTTTAATGGCTTTCCAAATCATTTAGTAAATAAGTGATCAAAGCTTGCAGCCAGTAGAACTTACACACTAGACTTTAATCGTGAGAATTTAGGGCCCAAAATAGGTGTTGTATGTGATCAAAGCTTGCAGCCAGTAGAACTTACACACTAGACTTTAATCGTGAGAATTTAGGGCTTTCATTCTGGCCCAAAAATAGGTGTTGTATATTCTCAATTACCTTAGAGAAAGGAAAAAAATCCTAAGACACTTCAGTCTTCTTCAGAAAAGTATAGAAATAACTGTATATACATGTACCATGCCTTTAAGATGAAAATAAAGACTAAGGTAGGACACTGGGTTGTTAAAGAGAAATGTCCGTTCATTGTATTACCTGAATGTTGTGTATACAGTGGGGCTGTAAGACTAGCCTTAATTTTGTGAGTGCTAAAGCAACTTTAATTAAACTCCTTCTTCATGTGAAAGCTTAATTGGGATTCTGAATGCACAAGTCAAATAATTGAGTGTACAGAAATATTAACAAGCCTTTTATGATGAATTTGGGCCAAGGGCAACACAGTACTTAATAGGTTTGTACACAAATACCCTGGGGGCAAGCCCCATCATTTATCCTGGTTGTTCTGCAGCAGACAATGTAGTTCAGATCCTTTGCAATACATGTTGAAATAAAAAGGAACTCCCAATTAAACCCAACAAAGAAACCAAACATTGGACATGTCCTTCAGCTTATTTTGATCATGAAATTTCAAGGTAAATGACCTTTGACAGCCTCCCTAAGATATATTTGCTGAATTAAATAAACCTTAGCATATCTCAAAACTACTGTTACTAAATGCGAAAAATATTTGGTCATTAGCTTTTCCAATTTATGAAACACTAAAATTGGCCTAGAAACCAAAACTTTACATAAATTTTTACCCCATAATTTTTTCCTGTGTTCTCGTTTTATTGACTTTGTTTTGTTCACATGTGATGAGTAGAGAAGCCAGTGTACAAGTAACATAACTTACCATAATCTCTTTAATTCAACTTGATGAATGATTCTGAGCTCCTATTCTTCTGGGTTAGTGGGTGATGGAAATGTTGATCATTTTGAGCATTCCCCACTTCTATCAGGCTGTGTCATGGCAGTGGAGAGGACTCCAAATGCCCAGTGCATTGGCAGAGAAAGAGCAGTCTGGTCCTTGGCCTATGGAATGCACAGGACACCATGGAGATGCCCCATTTGTCTTTAGGTGTCTGTCAGGCACTGCAGCAGCCATGTCAAAGTTGAAGATTTGGGATCCCCCTGTGAGGCCCCACCTGCAAGGATACCCCACACTCTTTTTTTGTTTGTTTGTTTCTTGTGTCCTACACATTTCAGAGTACAGCTTTGGAAGCAGGGCCTTTCCTCCATGAACCTTCCAAGCCTCTGCTTTCATACCTCCCCAACTCCACGTCTCCCACCATGAATTCAAGGGAATCCTTTTCTACTCTACAGTATAGAGGGCAAATTATCTCCTTTTCATTCCCCTCTAATATTTTCTCCATACCCCAATCCCCTGTTCTATACTAAACCAGGAGTCTCAAATGTGACTGCACTTTGGAACACCTTGATGTTTAAACGAAACCACCAAAGCTGGGTTGCAATCCTAGACCAAACAAAAATCAAAATCTCTAGAGGTAGATCCCAGGCATCAACTCTTCTTTTTTTAAATGTCCCTTTTTTAAAAAAGTGAGTGTACCCTGAGGTGAGGATTGAAAATCTCTGCTCTAAAGGATTAAGATTTGGGAATCTTGCTTTTGGTAAAATCACATTCCTCCTCAGTGTGTGTGTGTGAAGGGGGAGGTCAGGTAGGAGAGGAAGAAGGGTAACAGAACCAATTACCTATTTAAATGAGAGAAAGAAAAAAAGAGGAAAATTCCAGCCAAAAGAATCAAAGCAAAAGGCAAATGTCTTCTAACTATCCAGAGAACTAGCCTAAAATTTCTGAGAGCTAACTTTTACACGCAAGGCATTTAAACTATTGCCTAGCCTCTTTTCATTATAAGGTAGTTAACTCAAACCATTAAATTAATAGACCATTATACCTAACTCTTTAACTAAGCTTGCTCTGAGCATTTCAAACACATATTTCCTTCAAAGTTTCTTCCATGCCAATATCAAGAAAATAAAACTCCTTTTAGCAAGGTAATAGAAAGCACATGGGATATTTGTTATCTCACTTGTTCCCTTTATTTCTTACCTTCACGGGAAGTTTTTGGCATAAAAATGAATGCTTAACCATTACTGTCAAGTAGCTGTCTTATTGCTGCATGCTTTCACTGTAGATCACAAGAATTCTCCTTTAAAACTACCTGCCTTTCTAATGATAACGTCTTATCAAACAGCTAAAACACAAGGAGTTTAACTGGGGATAAATGAATGTCAGAGGCCAATAAATCAAGTGGGTTGACTATTCCAAAAATCAAAAATGTATGGAAGAGAGAAAAGGCCCCCATCCCCTGTACCCAACCTCAATTTCAGGGACTCTTCTAGTTTCAAAATTCATAAAAAAGCAAGAACTAAAGGATCTGTAATAGGAGACAAAGTGATTTAGACTCACACAAATTCCAAGGCCAAAAACTCCCCCAGCATCAAAGTCCAGATGTTTCACATTTCACCTCTTCAAAGCCAAGGGAGATTTTCCTAGAAAATACTATGGAGTCTCACATATAATACATGGTCATGTCAAGGAACCCTCAGCCCCCAGAGGTAATGATTAAATTACAGCACATTTTTAAGATCTAGATAATTATTCTCAATGTTCAACTCTTGGATCTTTATTATCCCATGAGATATGATTTTTTAAATTTTTAACAAGAAAAAAAATAGGTAAGAGTCAAAGTTTGTTTTCTGTTTAATGCCTTGCTTTCCTCCTTCAGCATCACACTTAGAATTGACTGTCTCAGGTGCAGTCTTCGGAAAGGACCACTGTGGACAGCCTAGAATTGGGAAAAGCTATTTTGGAGTTTCTTCTTTGAAACTTGTCAAAAAGTAACAATCCAAATGTTAAACATCCAACACTTATTTAAACTCTACTAACACTGAAGAGTGATTAATTTGGAAAACAAGATATTTCTTTTGTTGTTGTTGTTGCTGGAAATTTTTTTCTTTTCATTTATTTTTCTTTTAACTTCTCAATATACATTCTAGTTGATTTTTGCATCCCTTTCCCCATTACTCTTCTGCCCCTGCCCCTCCCCCCAAACTACATCATATCTGTTCCCCTGTCTTAACAAGTTCAAGAAATTGTGATTGTTGTCTCTTCTTCCCCTCCTACCATTTATTTCTTTGTACATTGGTTTATTTATTTTATTTTAGCTCCCACAAATAAGTGAGAACATGTGGTATTTCTCTTTCTGTGCCTGACTTGTTGCACTTATAATTTTCTCTAAGTCCATCCATGTTGTTGCAATTGGTAGTATTTCTTCCTTTTTCATAGCAGAGTAGTATTCCATTGTGTAGATTTACCACCTTTTCCTTATCTACTCATCTGATGATGGACATTTGGGCTGGTTCCAAATCTTGGCTATTATAAATAGTGCTGCAATAAATATGGGAGTACAAGTATCCCTTCAGCATGAGGATTTCCATTCACTGGGTATATTCCCAGCAGTGCAGTAGCTGGGTCATATGGTAGATATATCTGTAATTGTTTGAGGAACCTCCATACCATTTTCCATAAATGCTGAACCATTTTGCAGTCCCACCAATGGTGTATGAGAGTTCCTTTTTCTCTGCAACCTTGCCAGCCTTTATCTTTCTACGTTTTTTGGATATTAGCCATCCTAACTGGAGTGAAATGGTATCTCAGTGTGATTTTGATTTGCATTTCTCAAATGCTGAGTGATGTTGAGCATTTTTTCATGTGTCTGTTGGCCATTCATATATTGTCATTGAGAAATGCCTATTCAGATACTTGGCCTATTTTTTAACTGGGTTACTTAGTTTTTTGCTATAAAGTTGTTTGAGTTCCTTGTATATTCTGGATATTAATCCTTTGTTACATGTATATTTTGCAAATATTCTCCCCCACTCTGTTGGTTGTCTGTTCACTCTATCAATTGTTTCTTTTGCTGTGCAGAAGTTTTTTAGTTTGAAGTAATCCCATTTATTTATTTTTCACTTAGTTTCCTGTGCTTTGGGAGACATATTCATGAAGTTTGTACCCAATCCTACTTCCTGGAGTGTTTCCCCTATGTTTTCTTTAAGGAGGTTTCTTGTTTCAGGATGTATATTTAATTATTTAATCCATTTTGGATTGATTTCAGTTTATGGTGAGAGGTACAGCTCTAGTTTCATTCTCCTAATATGAATGTCCAGTTTTCCCAGCAGCATTTGCTGAAGAAGCAGTCTCTTCCCCAGTGTGTAGACTTGGTGCCTTTATCAAAGATCAGATGTCCGTAGGTGTATGGGTTGATTTCTGGGTTCTCTATTCTATTCCATTCATGTATGTGTCTGTTTTTATGCCAGTACCATGCTGTTTTGGTTTTTATAACTTTGTAGTATAGTTTAATATCAGGTAGTGTTATACCTCCAGCTTTATTTTTTAGGTGCAGGATTGCTTTGGCTATTCATGGTCTTTTGCTATTCCATATAAATGTTAGGATAGTTTTTTTTCCATTTCTGGGAAAAATGTCATTGGAATGTTGATGGAGATTGCATTGAATCTGTAGATCACTTTGGGTAATATGAATATTTTCACAATATTAATTCTTCCAATCCAAGAGCATGGGATATCTTTCCATTTTCTTGTGTCCTCTTTAATTTCTCTCAACAGTAGTTTGTAGTTCTCTTCTTAGAGATTTTTCACATCCTTGGTTAACTTTATTCCTAAGTATTATATTTTTTGGTGGCTATTATAAATGGGATAGCTTTCTTGATTTCTTTTTCTGCATGTTCACTGTTGGAATATAGAAATGGTACTGATTTTTGTGTGTTGATTTGGTATCCTGTAACTTTGCTGAAATCACTTATCAACTCTAAGAGTTTTTTATAGAAGCTTTAAGCTGTTCAATATACAGGATCACATCACCCACAGACTGGGACAGTTTGACTTCATTTTTCCATTCTTGATGCCTTTCATTTCCTTCTCTTCTCTGATTGCTCTAGCGAGTATTTCCAACACTATGTAGAATAAGAGTATTGAGAGTGAGCATCCTTTTCTAGTTCCTATTCTTAAAGGAAAAGCTGAGCGTTTCCCCATTCAGAATGATATTGGTAGTGGGTTTATCATATATGTCTTTAATTTTGTTGAGATACTTTCCATCTATACCTAACTTGTAGAGTCTTTATCGTGAACAAACATTGAATTTTGTCAAAATCTTCAGCATCTACAGAGATGGTGACATGGCTTTTGTCTTTGATTTTATTGATGTGGTGTATCACACTTATTGATTTGCATATGTTGAACCAACCATGAATCCCTGGGATGAATCCCACTTGATCATGGTGAATAATTCTCTGTATGTGTTGCTGTAGTATGTTAGCTAGTATTTTACTGAGAATTTTTGCATCTATATTCATCAAGGATATTGATCTGTAATTTTCATTTTTTGTTGTATTTTTGTCTGGTTTTGTTATTGGGGTGATGTTTGTCTCTGAGAATGAGTTTGGGAGAATGGCCTATGTTTCAATCTTTTGGAATAGATTGTAGAGAATTGGTATCGATTCCTCTTTGATGGTTTGGTAGAACTCTGCAGTGAACCCATCTGTTCCTGGGCTTTTCTTTGTTGGGTTGGGTGCCTTCTGATAAGAGTTTCAAACTCTTTTTTTTTTTTTTTAGTCTGTTCATATTTTCTGTGTGTTCTTGGCTCAGTTTACGTAGTTTGTATGCATTCAGAAATTTAACCATTTCCTCCAGATTTTCAAATTGGTTGGCATGTAGTTGTTTTTACCAGACTCTAATGATTCTTTTTATTTGTGAGGTATCAGTTATAATATCACCTTTTTTATTTCTAATTTTTGTTATTTGGGTCTTCTGTCTTCTTTTCTTAGTTAGCCTTGCTAAAGGTTTCTCAATTGCATTTATCTTTTCAAAAAAACCAACATTTTCTTTCACTGATCTTTTATATCATTTTGGGGGTTTCTATTTCATTAAGTTCTGCTCTGATCTTAATTATTTCTTTCCATCTGCCTACTTTGGATTTGGATTGTTCTTGTTTTTTCTAGTTATTTAAGGCTAAGTGTTAAGTTGTTTACTTGCCATCTTTCCATTCTTCTGAAGTAAGCATTTAGTGCAATAAATTTCCCCCTTAGTACTGCTTTTGCAATATCCCACAGGTTTTGGTATGATGTGTCATTATTTTCCTCAGTTTCAAGCAATTTTTTGATTTCATGTTTAATTTCTTCTTGGACCCATATGTCATTAAGTAGAATGTTGTTTAATTTCCATTTGTTTGTATAGTTTCCAAAGTTTCATTTGTTATTCATTTCTAATTTTAATCCACTGCATTCTGAAAAAATGCATGGAATAATTCCAATTTTTTTAGAATTTGTTGAGTGTTGGTTTGTGACCTAACATGTGGTCAATCCTGGAGAATGTTCCATGTGCTTATGAGATGAANTGTTGGGTGCATATATATTTATGATTGTTATGTCTTCTTGTTGGATAGATACTTTTATCATTTTAAAGTGGTCTTCTTTATCTCCTTTTATTGTTTTTGGTTTAAAGTCTATTTTATCAGATATGAGAATAGCTACTCCAGCTTGTTTTTCATTTCTATTTGCATGGCATATCTTTTTCCATTCTTCCACTTCTAGTCTATGTGTGACTTTACAGGTGAGGTGAGTCTCTTGAAGGCAGCCAATTGTTGGGTCCATCATTTTAATCCAGTCAGTCAGTGGATTAAATCTCTCTTGAGTGGGGAATTTAATTCTTTTACATTTAGAGTTATTATTGAAAGGTGTTGATTTACTCCTAGTGTTGTTTTTTTTTTTTTGGTTTGGATATCTTATGTATCTTTTGTTCCTTTCTGTTTGTCTTCTCTATATGTTGGTTTCTGGGGTTGGTAGATAAACTATTTTTTGTTTGTTTGTTTATTTTAGCATTTTTGTTTTACTGGTAGGTTTTGTTCTTTCTTGAGTATTCATGGCAGTGATGGTTGTTTTTCAGGTTGCAAACTCAGTACTTCCTTGAGAATTTCTTATAAGGCTGGTCATGTGGTAGCAAACTCCCTCAGTTCTTGTTTGTCTGA
>NW_007727898.1:301509-318495 GCF_000696425.1 Galeopterus variegatus
TGTGTTGTTTAAGTGAGTTTTCTTGTATCTCATTTAATTTCCTTAGAATTGTTGCTCAAAAGTCTTTGTCAGTCATTTCAAGGACTTCCCGGCAAGCAGGATATTTCTGATGGCAAATGAACATTTGAGCTTTCTCATTTGAAAATGTTGCTTCATTAACTGTACACTCCTTGGACACAGAGGTCATTTTTCACTAATCTTGGTGGCTATATTTCCTAACACTTATGGCAGACACTAATTGTATATTGGATATATAAATGAAGTAATGAATGAATCAATGAGTGAGTGAATGAATCTCTCATCCAACAAATTAATCACCAAATCTGATATATCTTCTTTAACTCTAGGCTCACTAATTTTTGGTTAAATGGAAATTTTTCAGCATGACTACTGATTTCTGAAGAGCTAATGTCAAAGCTAAATAATATACAAAAGCAAAAGAAAGAATATATATATATATATATATATATATATATATATATATAACTTTGGCATATTTGGAAAACCAGCTAAACAGTGGCAGTAGGCACTAATTAATTTGGGACAGAAACTAAAATGATTTCTAGAAATAAGAAATGGCAATAATGGTTATGCCATATCATGATCTCATGATGCCCTTAGGCCTGTCAGTTTCTCCCAGTAAATTGTCATCTGAAAATAATACACCTAAAGAGACACTTTTACACTTCATCGTGGCAGATATCTATTACATGTCTTTTTTATTATGTAGGCAAATAATCAGTTGGGGGAAGAAGACTTCTTTACCAATAAAGAAATGGCAGAGATTAGAGGTGGTGACGTGATCGATCCTGGAGAATAAAGAGCACATTTAGTCTAACAGGCTTATTTTCAGGACACCAAAATATATGTCAAAGTTTCAGAGACTCAAGCTTCCTAAGTGTCTAATAGAGGTCCTTGAATCTGGTCTAAAGAAGAAATGCCCACTTGGGAAAGTGCTTCTTTCTCAGCTCTCCTTTCTCCCATCCATATTCCCTACTGTAAAATCTTAACCCAGTCTGGTCACTGCATGGTAACAAGCCTCAGTAAATCCAACAGGTCCCCTGACTCGTAAAAAAAAACATTCCAAACACTTCATCTTAACAATCAAGGGCTTATTCTTACTACATTTTGTTTGTACTTCTGTCGTACCACTTAACACAATGTGCTTAATATTTTAATTATTTCTTGAGACTACGTTCCCTATCACATTGTAAACTGCTGTTGAAAAAAAAGACTATTTCCTCATATCAAATGCAACCATATTTTTTGCGAATCCATTAAGTATCAGTCACTACAGTATTCATTAGCATCACTCGCCAGATATTTCTGGTTCCCTGTCCTTCCAGGCACATTGTGGGGCTACATTGTCTCGTCCTTTTGTGGTTAGTTGGGATAAGGGCCTAGTTCTAGTCAGTGAGTTGTGAGTGGAAGTGACATGTGTCACCTTCTGGTCAGAACATTTAATGGCTGATGGAGGACCCTCCAGGCTCTCTTTTCCCCATCTTGGTGACTGGCAGTGTTCATCATAGTGAACAGCTTATATCCCAAACTAATTACGATAAGCAGAGCACTCCTGTTGATCAGTGATAGAATTACAGCATAAGCAAGAAACAAAACTGTTATTTTAAGTCACTTATAATTTGGGTTCTTTGTTATTGCAGAACTTACTTTTCTGACCAAGTGCCATACTAAATATTTTCACATATATTAGTTGATATGCAAAATAACCTGTAGGTATGACAGATATGAGCAATATTTTATAAATGAGGCTTTGAAAAGTAAAGAATTACTCAAGGTCAAGTATTTCTATTTATTCTTTTATTCAACAAATATTTATTGAGCAGTGCTCTGTGCCAGGCAATGTTCTAAGTAGTCAAGATATAGTAGGGAACAAAAGGGAAAAGGTCCCTGCTCTCAGAGTTTACATTCTAGTGGAAATAGACAAATCAAAAAAATCACTTATAAGTAAGAAAAATTCCAGATAGTGATAAGTAAAATTCAGAGAATTAAAATGGTGGTATGACAGAAAAAAATGAGTGGCTGTTTTTATTGATTAGGGAAAGCCTCTCTGAGTTGATCATTCTTAGGCTGAGATCTAAATGACAAGAAAGAGCCTGCTATGCAGATATCAAGAGGAAAAGACTTCCAAGAAGGGGCAATAGCTCATGCAGGGGTCTTAATGCACAAACAAGCTTGTTAAATGAAGAAAAAGACAAAGGTCAGGTTGGCTACCTTGCAATGGACGAGGAGGGAATAGTACAAGATAAAGTTAGAGAGGAAAGGGGGAAGATCACATAAGGTTATATGCCAAAATAAGATTTCTGTCTTAAAAATTTGCTTTGGATGCTATGTAGAGAATGAGTTGTAGTAGAGCAAGACTGGAACAGAAAGTCCAGTGTGGTGGCCAGGACAGAAGTCTACTAAGATGGTAGCAGAAGATGCATACAGAAGTGGACAGACTTAGGACAGGGTGTGCAGGTAGAGTCAACAAGACTGGTAAATGGACTGAAAGTGGAGGGGTAATCAAGCATAACTTCTACAGAGGGAAAAGAATCATCCCTGGGGAAAGGAATAATCCCTAGATTTTTTACTCCAAAAACTGGGAAGACAATGCTTTCATTTGCTGAGATAGGGAAAATTTGAAGAAGAGAAGGTTTGCAGAAGTAGAAGGAAATCAAGAGTTCTATTTTAAACAAGTTGAGTATAAAATGTCTATTAAATATCTATGTGTAGATGTCAAGTTGAATATATGATACAGAAGCTCAAGAGAAAGATTGGATCTGGAGAAGCAATTTGGGCATTATTGACATAGAGATTCTGTTTTAGTCCTAAGATTGGTAACAGCATCTAAAAATAATATATAGGTGAACAGGACAAGGGGATCCAGGACAGAGCCCTAGAGCACTCTAAGCTTTCAAATGTCAGCAGAGGAAGGACAGACAGCCAGGGACAGTGGGCAGGAGTGGCCAGTGAGATAGAAAGAAAACTAGAAAGTACAGTGTCATAATAGCCAAGAAAAGAATATGTTTCGAAGAGGAAGATGTGGTCAGCTGCAAAAAGCTGCTGAGATAAGAACACTAGATTTAGCAAAATGTAGTTCATGAATAACCTTGATAAATGTAGTCTCTGTGGGATGGTGAGTGTGAATGTCTGACTGAGGGGGTTGAGAAGGGTAGGGGAGGTAAGTAAATGTAAGTGAGGACAATCACCACAGACAAATTAAGAAGTCTTGCTGTGAAGAGAAGCCAACAAATGAGTCAGTAGATTGGAAGGAATCTGGGATCAAAGGAAGTTTTTTGAAAGAAAGAGATCTTACCTGTTGTATGACCTATGGAAGCCCAAAGCCCTCATTGAGATTTCTGAAATTCTTGAGAAGAGGTAGTGGTGATAAAGCCATACAAGGGTACTTCAAAAAGTGTATATTTTAGTAAGTGTATGATGAAGGGACAGGGCAATGGAAGGAGTAGGAATGGTTACTTTATAATGTCACCTCTGCCTCTGAGGTCCCAGCATCCTATACACACATGTACCATCTCTGTTGTCCACCATGTAACTTGCATTCTATTGGGGTAGGGAGGTCGTTCTCACCCAGCATTCAGTGGAGGTAGACTTTACTGAAGATCTGAGGGTCGTGAGAAGACTCGCATTGAATACTGCATAGCAAAACAATGGAAATACCTCACGTTAAATATTTCTTCCCTTAGAAAGCCTTTCAACTATCCTTCCACAGGTTGGTTTTCACCTGTCCTCTGTCCTCCACACCCAGCCTTCTGTTCTCTAACTAGTAACAAACTCCCTTTTATTATTTTTTTTCTTTTGTTCTTTCTAGCTTGCCTGTTTACTCACACGTACACACAAATACACAAACACCCCAAAACAGAAGTGTGTGTGTGTGTGTGTGTGTGTGTGTGTGTGTGTGTGTCCCCGTCCCCTGGGAAAACAAACTTTCTCATTTATCCAAAATGCAGAAATATTTACTACTGGGGCAGGGGGAGGCAGGAAGGAAGCTTGGGTGCCCATTGATACCCATACCCTTGCCTTTTTTCCAAACACAGCTCTCTTTCTAAAAGTAATTCTGGAGCCAATTGTTAATATAACACATTTTCCAACTTGTTTCATACAAGGATACTTCAAAAAGTTCATGGAAAAATAGAATTGAAAGTTAATATGAATCTTTCCATGAACTTTTTGAAGTATCCTCATATAGAGACCTCAGACTAAGCACCTCTCCTGAATAGGCATTCAGCAAGCTCCAGCTCCTGCATTCCTTCCAGACTGAGGAAATAAGAACAGAGATTGGCATTCTGATAGAATTTGAACAAAGCCTTTCACACAGCAGTGGTTTTATTAGGGTTCATGAGTTGCATGATGTGGCGACACTGTTTTGGGAGGATATTCACTGGCTTCTTCTAAGTACAGGATTAAAATAAATAAAAAGTGCATTTATTATTAAGAACATAGCCATAGTCACCTACAGCTTCACAGAATTTTAGAATGTGTTTGTTTACATGTCCAAAAGAATTTTGATCCTTTAAAATATTTAGATGCAAGCATGCTATTTTTACACAATCTCCCTCTCCCTCTTCTTTCTCTAGGAATTTTAATTATGATATGTAAAACATAGATATATGAGATTTGGCTTTATGTAGCCCTCAGAAACCCACATCAATCTGAGCTCTCCAGTCCTGTACCTGAAGAATGGTAATTTATACATATACAAAGATCAATGGCAAAGGACTGTGGACATACTAACATGTTTCCCTAACTTTTGCAACTTTTTGCACTTCTGTAAAAATAGAAAAAAATATTAGTCATTCAGAAAAAAATACATTAAGAAAAGAGTGGCATTACATTCTGAATGGAGAATGAAGTTTTTATATGCCAATGTCATTAGGACAGAGAGAAAGATGCAAGAGTCAGGGAAAGGTACATGACTGAAATCTTGGGTTCAAGGGGCCCTTTTCTGATAAGGTGCAGATTGGCCATTTAAACATATTTGATCCAAAACAAGAAAGACTTGAAATCTTTTATCACCCTTAACCAATTTATTCTTCATGTCTCCCTGTATGTGATTGGAAATATATTGGAACTCCAAACCAAATGCCCCAGTAAACAAGCACTGTTCACACAGAGGCAGTGACAACTTTAGTGCTCAGCCCAGTGAAACAGGGAGAAGAGCTGGGAAATTGATAGTAAACAGACTAATCAAAATATTCCTGACTGTCTCACATATGCCCAATCCATGACCAACAAGTACCCCCACTGCCCCTTTGAATTTTAACCTTGTCTTTCCCAATGGGAACAAAGCACATTTTCTTATATACAAAAACATATTATCGTGATGGAAGAAAAATAGTTAGATACTTTCTATTTCTGGAACTGATATCTCTAAGTCCCTCAGTGTTACTATAGGCAACAGGTACTTCAATTTCAAGTCATACACCCATGCATGCAAGTGCACACACAGAGGCAGAAATACTAGGAGTGGAAATCTATTATGCAGATAAAATTCCTTTTATTATTACTTTTTTTCTGAAAAGGTGACAGAGAAATAATAAAAGAGAAGAACTATTTAGGAATAAATAATACTTTGTGCACTAGGAATTAAATGCAACCACACAGATATGGTGCAGAGAAGGGATGAATTAGAGAACAATATTGCTTCTTAATGCTCACCTGTACAAGAGAAGTCATCCACACGAATGTATCCTGGGACACAGTCACAGCGATATAATCCAGGCAAGTTGACACACACAGTATTGGCATGACAGTAATGCATCTTAGCTGCACACTCATCAATATCTGAAAGAGAAAAAAAGAAGCAATATCATGGTTACTCAAATAATTGAAAAAGAGTGTAATCATCTTGCAATGAAATTTCAAAAGGTGAATGCCCATTGAAGTCAAGAGAAAAAGTAAGATGTGTTAAACACAAATTCACCTGGTGCATTAGATCCCATCCAGAGCTGAAAGTACTTTCTAGAAAGATGCATGGTGAGACACAATGATTAAAACCCCAAGAAGTGTGAAGACTGAATCTACTACTGTTAGTTTCTCACCAAGGAGGATACTCTATTTAAATGTACAAAATCAACGAGTTCTATGCCCACCAAGTTGATACCAATTAATATTTCTTGTGTGTCCACAGTACATAGTACAGCTTTTATTAGAGAGATCAAGGGAATTCAACCCCTCTCTGCTAACGTGTCTTGCTAAGACATGCTTTAATCCATCTGTCACAAAATGATTGTGTAGCCAGTTTTTCCCACATTGTACTGTGAATACAGACAGCAGCTGTTGTTTGATGCAAATTAATGTCTTTCATCCCTTGACCTAGGGATCTATCCCATGTGATAGAATAACATGCTGATTCAACAAAATATATTATTCCATTTGGGAGAGAGGTCAGAGCATCTCCTGCATTCTCATAAAAGTTCATGATAAGGATCAAAATGACCTAGAACCTTAAGTACAGAGTTCAGTCTTTTATGGAGGTTATGTTCTTAAAAATAGATTTATGTTCCTTTCACTCCTGCTTACACTGGTGGTTAGGGAAAGAAAGGGGTATGACAATAGCATGGGAATCCAAGATAGAAAACTGAGCTCTAGTTCTGGTTCTGCTAGTCACTAGCCTATGACTTGCATTTCACCAGTCTGAGTCCCAGTATCCTCATCAATTTGTCCCAAAGCTCAGTTCTGAACCTGATGCTTTGTATTTTTCAAAGCATTATCTAATTTAATCCATATACAATTCTATGATCAGAGCATAATCACTACCCCATTATAAAGTCTAGAAAATTGGGGCTCAAAGAATTTAAATATCTGGCACAGAATCATCCTGACAGAACATGCTAGACCCAGGACTTGAACCCAGAAGTCATTATCTTATTCACTCTGATTTACATCACGAAAGCGCCTTGAAAATGATAATTAGTCAAATATAGTGTTTTTATTAAGATAATCATTAAGTCCTAATACCCTTTGTGTACAGAATACTAAGGGAAAACAGCTACCTTAAGCCACTAGAAAAATCACTTATTTATTTTATTTTTTAAAATAGCTTAATTTTCTTTCTAACCCCCCCAAAATAACATCAGATTCTTTTCAGTGCTAAAAATCTGTCATCCTATAAATAAAAGTTACTGTGAGATAACTGTGATCTTAGAAGGAGACCCACAGTTAGCAAAGGGAAGTACAGTTGTGCTATGCACCAGGAGGAGGAAAACTGGTGATATTTTATGAACAACACTAATGCTAATGCTAACCAACCCCCTCCAATACTGGCTTCTCTTGGTGTTCCCAACCTCTCACTTGCAGTGGTATATTTAGCAAGACTTCCATAACTACGAAATAAGAATGAACACCAGAAATTAGTGAAATAACTCAGGCAATCAACAACTTCCTATGCACAAGTCTTCATCCCATAGGCTGCCTCCTGGAGAACCCAACCTGCATCAGGAATCCTGATGGAAAACCAGGAGGTGGAGTCATAGAGTGGTGTGCTTGGCATTAAGATTTTGGATATGATTTAGTTATTGCTGATTACAAGGTCTTTGGTATGACTCTGAAAAAGTGGAAACATAGACCACTGCAAGTGAGAGATTGGGAACAACAAGAGAAGCCAGGTATTGGAAGGGGTTGTTTAGCACTACTGTTGTTCATAAAATATTACCAGCTTTCCACCATCTGTCACACAGCAAAATTGTACTTCTCCATCCTCTGAATTTAATCATGGCTATCTGACTGAGCATGAACTCTGGGTGGAAGTGTATTGCTTCTAGGTGGAAAGATTAAGAGCCAGCATCCAGCTTACCACATTTTCTTGTTACTGCCTTGGAAATCATGACAGCACAGAGATGGAGACTCTTTCAGCCTGGGTCCATAAGCGAGGAGCAGGCCACCAGACAAGCAGGATGAACATGTTTCATGAGCTAGAAACATGGCTTTATTGATTTAAACTTTTGAGACTCCCCTGACTAGTACAGAGGGCAACTATGAAAGGCATCTCAAAGCAGATTATTAAGCTTCACCTTAAAAAATGAATAGGAATTCACTAGGTAGAGAATGAAGGTGGGGAAACAGAAAAGAAATTATAGAGGCTAAAGTTCTCATCTCTGTAGAGTTTGAAAGAGATAGAATCATTCAGTCATGCACATTCAAACAACATTAGTTAGCCCTCTGCTAAGCCCTGAGGTAGAGTGATAGACAAAATGCCATCATGGACCTCACAGACTGGCAAGACACTGAGTAAAACTTGTGATGAGTTCTACCAAGGATGTGATACCTTTAACAAGAGGACTTGACCAACTCTGAGACGGTCAGAGAAAGATTCTCTGTGGAAGTAATGTTGATCTGAGACCTGAAATAGAAGTGAAACAGGTAAAGGGGAGAGGAAAAGCATAACAGACAGGGAAGAATGCTTGAGAAGACATAGTTACAGGAGGGAGCTTTGCCTATTTGATGTAAAACTGGAAAGATAAGCTCAGGTCAGATCCTGCTGGGCCTTGCAGGCCATGTGAAAGAGCTTGGACTTTAATCAGGGTAGTGACACAACCCAATTTCTGTTTATAAAGCATGACTCCAGCTGTAGTAAAGAGAATTGATTGGAGCAGGGCAAGCTGAAGGTTAAATCATGTTGGTATTTTATTCACAGAGATACAGCCACACTGAACTCCATGTCACTCTGCTGGGATGTCCAGCCATTCTTTAAGATGAGAAACTGGTCAGGACTTGCCTTAGAGGCAATTCAATCTTCAGCCCATGGGCCACAGCTGCCAACCAGGCTGCAGACTGTAATGAATGTTTCCCTGTCATGGACCCTTGTCAACTCCTACCCAAAGAAACTCCTGGCTCGTTTCCTTTAGGCCACTGTATAACTACTGAGAGGCCTCTGCCTCATCTGGATTTGAAGGAGTTACTTGACTATAACTAGCTTATTTTGATTCAAACCAGCCAAGGTATCTCCTTGCTTTGTAGGATTCTAAGGTCCTGAATAAAAATATTTTCAAAAACCAGACAAGTGGATGGTTAGAAAATCCCAGTGAGAATTTCTTGCATAGATTTAATATAGCCCTTGCTCTCTACAAGTCAGCTGGGACCCCAAAGCCATACATCCCTGCTGCTCTGCTGATATATCTTTAAGTAGGTTTTGTTTTTGGTTTACCATTACCATTGATAATTGCATATCTAATAATTCCCTGGTACCAGTCCAGAAAAAGACAGCACCAAAATAAAGCCAAAAAGTAGACAAATGTGCCAAACTTATCTTTGTTGCTTATTCTGCATCATGCAACCACCAGATATAAAAATTACGATGTGGTATAAATGGAGGAGAGGGGAGAAAGAAAGTAAAGTGGAGTCATCCAGCTGAGTAAGATGACAGAAGAAAGAAAGGAATTAGCGATTTCCATGATTTCAGGATGTGGATGGGGTATGGAATGGCAACACGTTTGCCAAAAGAAATTCTGCCTCTCCATCCTCAGGGAAAGACACCACCCAGCAGAGAGTTTCAATAGAACTCAAGAGTGCTTCCAAAGCAACTTTGATTATAGAAAGAATCGAAACAGAATTAACATCTTAAGAGAGCTGAGATATCCCAAGAACACCATCTTGAGAAATAGTCAGCAACTGAGATTTTAAAGATGAGCCTAGGACAAACGTTGCTTTTTGCTCAGAGACAAAATGCTCTGAAAGGGAGAAAGAGTAAGATCTAGTGTTCTATAGCACTGTAGGGAGAATTCAGTTAACAATTTATTGTATAATCTCAAATAGTTAGTACGTTGCTTTTTGCTCAGAGACAAAATGCTCTGAAAGGGAGAAAGAGTAAGATCTAGTTTTCTATAGCACTGTAGGGAGAATTCAGTTAACAATTTATTGTATAATCTCAAATAGTTAGTAGAGAAGATTTTGAATGCTCCCAGAACAAAGAAATAACAAATGTTTGAAGTAATCGATATGCTAATTACCCTGATATGATTATTGCACACTATATACATGTACCCAAATATCCCACTGTACCCCATAAATACATACAATTATCATGTGTCAATTAAGAAAAAGTAAATTTTAAAAAAAATTCTCCCTAATGAAAGAATGAACTGGCATTCAGAGAGAGAAATTGAGTGAGCCCAAAGCAATGAGGATTCTAACTACAGGCCTGAAGTTCAGTCTGACCTTGGCCCAGGAGGTGATGGTGCTCTGCCTGAAGCAGATTTCTTGAGCAAAGGTGATATTCACCCAAAAGCCAAGAGACAAGAAGAGGCTAAGCCTGAGGCTGAACCTCAAAGCAGAAGATGAACACACGAGTCCAGGCTTATGCTAAAGGTCTGAATCAGTCCAGAAAGCTTTTCTAGGAAGAATCATGGTTAACCGGATATCCACTGAAAGGATGAATGTATTAAGAAAAAGCACATCATTAGGCATAAAACCAATGCCTAAATGGGATGATACCAAGATGTGTAAGAGGCTAATAGTCCATACCTCATAGGGTAAAACTGAAAACAGCCCCTAGCACCTGATAAAATCTCAATAAATGTATTTTGTTTTTAGGTATCAGACGCCATGCTAGGTACCCTACATGGACCATCTCATCATTCCATTTATTCTTCTTGACTACTCTTGGAGATAGCTATCTCCATGTCTTGATGAAGAAACCAAGGTTCAGAGATTATTAGGTCACTTGCCCAAGCACAAAATCGGTAAGCATAAAAACCTAAATTTGATTCCAAGCAGTCTAACTCCAAAGTTGGCATTGTTCTCACTGTGTCAGTTCTAGCACTCAATAACATTTTGATGCTATGATTATGTTAGATATATCTGACATTGCCACGGTATATACAGAAACAAATAGATCTCCAAATTCTACGTCCATGTGCAATACCATTCATGACATTTTTCCCGGTATTACACTCTGTTAGAACGGCAATGCAGTCCCATGCATCACTGCTTCCTTGCTCTTTTAAATCCAATCCTAACATTTTCACACTTTAGGCTTCAGTGACCCAAGGTCCCAAACAGGCAGCAGCATTCTGCTCCCTGATGGAACCCACAGATTGATATAGGCTCTATTCAGATAGCTGAAGATTATCGAGTGCCTCCTATAGAATTAGAAAGTAGTGACAAAAAGGCCTGGATATTTTTTCTTATTAAACATTGTTAGAGAAACATCTATAAACCCCATTGCAGTATACATCAGCTCAGCTATAATGGGGCTTAAATTGCAATTCATTCATATAAATTGCTTGTTGCCTTTGAAATATTAGAGCTCATCTTCTGGTGGTCTTTTGAGGTAATAAAAAATACATGATTTATGTTCCTTGTTCCTCCCCAGGATGGTGAAGTAGTTTGTTTTTGTTCTAAAAAGGTATACTTATGGACTTTAAAATGAAACCTGATGTGGCATAATGATTTTTCACATATCACCAGCCTCCATCTGCAGAAGAGTTCAGAATAAACACAGACCCGAATTTGGCATCATCATCATTAAATTAAAGTGCATGATCTGGGTAACAAATAGAAGCAGGTGCAAAGAATTCTCTTAAGAAAATGATGTGATCTACCCAGACTCATTACATAAGAATTTCCCAGAAAAGGACAATCCAGGAAGGGTTAAACCCCAGAGACAGAAAAATAAAGTCATGCCCCACTCACTGTATAAATATTAAAAGGAAACAGAGTGGGGAAAGAAAAACAGTATTTACTGTGACCACAGTCTGTGCCAAGCACTGTGTGCATCTTCTCTGAGTACTCCCAACCATGCCATGGACTGACATCATATACTACATGTAGAGGACCTAGAATTTCAACCAAGGTCTGTGTGACTCCATGGAGCACAGTCTGTTCCACTCTGACTGTTGGACCAAGAACTCTTGATAAGAGTCATGTTCCATTCTTGCTTTTTCTACTAACTAACCGTGGCATTGGGCAAGTCACTTTTCTTCTCTAGACCTTGGTTTTCCCATCTATAAAATGAGGGAGTTGGACCAGAGAGCATTCAAAGACTTAGTGGTTCTAAAGCTCTTGATGCATTCAGGTATTCTGTCCACTCATCATAAAAGTCTTCCTCTGGAGCAATTTCTCTTGGGTCACTCCCCTGCCTTGCATGAGGAGCTTTCAGATGTTCCAGATGCCCTTCCCAAGACACAGGTCCTGGAAAATGCTATTAAGATAACCTGAGCCCTCACACTGTTGCTTGATACCTGTGTTAACTGAGTTGGCATCTCCCCTGAAACCTAAGAGCAGCTAGAATGAGCAAACAGATATCCACACAAAAGCACAGCTCCGGGCAAGTTCTCTATGTACTGGTAAGAGAACTTGCACAGCAATCTTACCAGACTTTAATCTCCTGACTTTGCAGAGATCATGAGCAATAAAAGCATGATGGTGCCCAGCTGATTAGTATATTAGAACTATCAATACTTTTCATCTGTGTCCTGTGTCCTACTGGATATTCATGAAAGTTTAGGCCTGTGGGATCTCGGATTTGAACTTAAAAAAAATCCAGTGAGGGTTTAGGACAGTGAAAATACTCTGTGTGATACTATAATGATGAATACATGTCCTTATACATTTGTCCAAACCCATAAAATGTACAACACTGCTATATGTAAAATGTGTACCCCAAAAATTCATGTATTAGAAACTTAATTCCTGCTGTCACAATGTTAAGAAGTTGGAAAATCCTATTATGGTAATCGAAAGGTGAGGTCTTTGAGAGGCGATTAGATTGTGGGAACTGTACCCTTGTGAATGGATTAATCCATTGATAGTTTAAGGGTGGTCATGGGTATGTTATGATGACTTTATAAGGAAAGCAAGTGAAAAGTTTAGCTTTCTTTTGCTCAGCCCATTCTTTCCATGTGATACTGTGGTTGTCGTGGGACCCTGTAGAGTTCCCACTAAGAACAAGGCCCTCATTACATGCCTCCTCTGGGTTAAGGACTTCCCAGCCTCCAAACTGTAAGAAATAAATTTTATTTCTTTATAAATTACAGTTTCAGGTATTTTGTTATAAGCAACAGAAGGGACTCATACAAACACCAAGAGTGAACCCTGATGTAAACATGGATTTGGGGTGATTATGATGTGTCACTATAGGTTCATCAATTGTAACAAATGGACGACTCTGGTGAGGTATGTTGATGATGGATAATGCATGTATGGGGCCAAGGAATATATGGGCAATCTCCATGTTTTCAATTTTGCTGAAAACCTAGAACTGCCCTAAAAAATAGTCTTTTAAAAAATCTAGTGAGGCGGACAAGATGTGAATTATTATCCACCTTTTAAGATGAAAAAATAGAGGACCAGAGAGAAATTCTGACTTGCCCAAATGTACACAGATAAACATTGCACTGAAAACAGAGTCAAGGTCTTCTAATTCTGGAATTAGTGCTTTATCCAATGTTTCATGTTTTTCTATAACTATAATTTTCTTCCTAAATCAAGAGGTAAAAATCAAATGCCTATAGAATATAAAAATATAAAACAAATCCCTACAGAAGACAGGGAGAATACATATGCAAAATATGTCCCTTCCATAGAGAAATAAGGTCTTACGTTTCTCAAAATATAAACCTGGTGTTCTCTCATTCGCTCTCTTTTTCTTCCTCTCTCTCATTTTTCTACTCTGAGAATAAAGAAACAATTCTCTCTTATAAGTGAAAAAACAGTCCAAGGTCAAGGATAAATGGAATCTGACACGTAAGCTCAGGGGTGGGAAGACAGTAGAGAGAAGGTGGACTGTGGAAAAGTTAAATATCACAATAAAGGAATAATAAGGGATATTGCTTGTATAGCACTTAGAATGCATCAGGCAGTTTTAAGTGCTTTATATGTATTAACTAATTTAGCACAACTCTATAAGGGACATATTAGAATTATCTTCACTTTACAGATGAGGAATTAGAGGCACAGAAATGCGTAATAAATTGTCAAATATTCCATGGCTAGGAAGTAGAGAAGGGCATCCAGGATTTGAACTTAGGCAACATGGCTCCAAAGTCTGTGCTTTTCACCCTCTAGCATTTCCCCTCATGAAACGTGGGCTAGATCTCTCATCTTTATAGAGAAGCTAGAAATCTTAGCATTAATTTTTTCTAATACTAGCTTCGTTTTCTCTCCAAATATTTTGAACCATAGATGTCTGTGGCTTACTTATGTTGTCACAAGGAGCTTTAATGAGCTGAGAAACAGAGAAAGACAGAGAGGCAGAGAGAGACAGAGACAGTGACAGAGAGACAGAGGGGGAGGAAGAAGGAAAGAAAGGAAGGAATGGAAGAAAGAAGGAAGGGAAGGAGGGAGGAAGGGAGAGGAGAAGAGGAGAGTACAGAGAGGCAGAGAGAGACAGAGACAGTGACAGAGAGACAGAGGGGGAGGAAGAAGGAAAGAAAGGAAGGAAGGAATGGAAGAAAGAAGGAAGGGAAGGAGGGAGGAAGGGAGAGGAGAAGAGGAGAGGAGAGAAGAGGAAAGAAAAATGATAAAACAATCTAGGGAGATGCCTAGATAACTGCTATAGATTGATGTTTGTGTCTTAAAATTTATATGTTTAAGCCCTGACCCCCAAAATGATTGTATTTGGAGATGGGGCCTTTGGGAGGTAATTAGGTTTAGAGGTCACAAGAGTGGGGCCCTCATGATGGGACCAGTGCCCCTATAAGAAGAAACAACAGAGAACTTGCTCTCTCTCTCTCTGCCATCTGAAGACACAGGGAGAAGGTGGCTGTCTGCAAGTTAGGAAGAGAGCCCTAACCAGAACCTGACCATGCTGTCACCCTGACCTCAGACTTCCAAACTCCAGAACTCTGAGAGAATGTTTTTTAAATCACCCAGTTTATGGTATTTAGTTATAGCAACCTGAGCAGACTAATATAATAACCCATTAAGTTTCTCAGTTGCCTGGTGATATAGATTTTCACATCATCTTCTAAGATATGTGTCAAACAACATGTTGCCTTCCAAATCAAATATCTTTAGATTTAAAATTCAAATAACTTTTTTGTTATTTGTGTATAGTAAAGAAGTCTTTTTAGACAGGGTTAAATACACCACAAGATACAAGTTAAATTGTTGGAATGCTAACATTTGAAAAGTATTTTCCATATATAGTTATGCCAGATATTTGGAAATTCATGCTAAGATGTTTTTTTTCCCTGCTGGGCTCAATTTCAGAATCAAACACTATCATAAAGTAACACATCTTTTTGTACCATTGAGAATCACAGCATAACAATTTCTAACTGAGGTTGGAAAAGCACAATACACCAACCTATGACTTTCTTTCCAGCCCTGTATATCTGACTTTTGAGAGTGTCTGTAAACTGATGCTAAGTGTCTGCAAGGAAAGAAACACTGAGTGACAGGTGATTAATTCAGTCTTGATCTCAGGCTGCGTCCTAGCCTACTGAATCTATGAGTGTCTGAGCTCTACTTCAACTGATAGTACGAACAAAACTAGTGAGTGCTTCCAAAAAGGTCTGCAGTTTATTCACAAGTTGAGAGTCATTTGCACTAATCAAAGAACACCCTAAAAATGTAAATGCTACAACGGTCTTTTGCCTTCTCTATAATTAGAAAAGGAAACTCAAAAGATATTGAGAAACTGCCAAATACTATGAGCAGTAAATTCCAGATGTCACTGGGACATAGTCCCTGCCTTCACAGAACCTGTTTGAATCTAGCAGAAAGGCAATCACATGAACATGAACCTTGTAAGCACAATTCAAGTTCTACTAGAAAAAGAAGAAGCTAATTCCAAAGAAGAGATTGGGAAAGGATTTACACAGGAGATAATTGTTTTGGTCTTGAGAATGCAAGAAAGACACCTTCATAAAATGTCAATGACCATTCTTTAGCACTTTGATTCTATTAGGTGGCTACTTTTTTGCTTCACAAAGTTAAAGGAAAATTAGACAAGAGTGAATGAGATGAAAGAGTGCGATACCACCAGTGAAGCTATTTATATCCTCTTTATCTGTGGTTGCAACTAATCTTTATAATAATAGGTAGCATTTGTTGATCTCACTTTATGTCAAGCATAATTTTAAACATTTGCTGTACAATTCATTTCATCTTTGTGAGTGTCACATAGATAGGTATATTAACATTTTTATTTTATGGAGGCATAAGAGGTTAGGCATTAGAAAGTGACCTGACTTCAGGAAATTTCAACCACTGGAATCTTCTTTATTCCACCTTACAAGGCCACCTTAGCTTCCCCATTCTGAATAAAGATATCCACCTTCTTTGGTTAATTAAATAGCAATTTCCTGTAGTCATCTGGCCAAATTATTCATTCCCTATTTTCCCCAAGCAGTCAAAATAATGTGAACAAGCTTTAGTCTTTTTTAAAAAATGATTTGGTGCCGGAGGATTAGATCTGATTCACTACAGCATCAAATTAACTGTGATTAAACACCAGAATCTGAGTTACACAAATAAACAAACAGGGGCCTGTGGACCTATGAGCAGGGAGTTAAGTTAATGAATGCAAACTGGGTTGATAAAACTATTACTTTTTCCATCACCTGTATGACGAATGGTGCTCAGCTGAATGTACTTAGAAAGGCAAGCTACTTCTTCATATATTTCCATGTGGAGAGATTCCTTAGATGAAATGAGCATCTAGAACTGAAATCAGCACTATTCCCAATTCCAAATTCTTACACATCACACTGAATCCATGAACCTTAATATGAAAATTATAAACTGTTTAAGCTGGTCATTAAAAATCATTAAGTCTAGACTTCTGTGCAATGTGATTGTTGAGAAAATACAAAAAAAACCGAATGGATGAGAAGAAAAGGGAAAGATACAGTTAGTGCAGAATAATGACTCATAATCCACTTTCCTCTAAAAACACTATCCAAGGGTGGAATGGAAAACATCATCCAAAAAGTTTCAAATGGAAGAGAGTCTGGTGACCATACTGTCCAACTTCTGACCTTGAAGATGGGCTGTTCAAAATAACACAGGAAGACAAAAAAAAAA